>NW_026111720.1:975290-1025290 GCF_024679095.1 Eriocheir sinensis
GCTCAGAGGCCACGACGTGCTTTTTCGACCAAAATCTGAGAACCCATTTTCGTTAATCGGGGCTATTTCCTTGGAAATGTGGACTCTCCTCATGTAAAACGTGCCGGAAAGCCCAGTTCTGGCCTCCAAATTGCGATTCGAAGCCTACTTACTGAGATATTGGCCTGTAAAGTTGGCGGTGGCGAGTGAATTTGACGAAAATCTGAGAACCCATTTTCGTTAATCGGGGTTATTTCCTTGCAAATAGGGACACTCCTTATGCAAAACGTGCCAAAAAATCCATTTCTGGCCTCCAAATTGCGATACGAAGCCTACCCACCGAGATATTGCCCTGTAAAGATGGTGCAGCTCTACGGGGTGTGCCTACCTTTTTACAAAAAATGGTTGTTTTGGGGCTTAACAGATACCGCCACCTCGAGGAAACGACAAAACATCCAATGGTAGTGTCGGTTTTGTTCTACATAAAAAAATAACGGAGATATGAGCGCTAATGTAAAGTCCTACCAAAACCCTTTTCGGCCTCTCACGCCTTTATTCCGGGGCCTTTCTTAATGTAACAGGTCTTATCTTGGGCACCAGATCACGAGAAAGCTATTGCTGTTTTCAGAATTCGTCTAGCTCCATTAATAATTGAGTTATGTTCATATAAAGAAAGTTTCACAGTTTGCCAAAGTGTGGCTTTATCTCTCAGTGATTTTCTTTGTCCTGGGCACCCAACTGAAGCTAAAGACTCGGGGAAGGTATTTCTGGTCTTGGTTTTACGATAGATAAACGGATAAAGTAGATATAACCATGATTCTGAGCAACTGTCGAAAATTGGCTCACATTTCCGCTGTTTTCCGCGCCATTTGCCACTAATTCTCGTGATTGTGGCTCTCCCCTGATGTAAAATGTGACGCTGAAGCTGTTCCCGTTGAGTAAATTCCGTTTGGCTGAGAATTAAGGGAGAAATTTTAATGTTTCTTAATAAAAGGTGCTTGGGGAGGGGGGAGTAGTAAGGGGGTAATGGGGAGGGGGGTAAGGGAGAAGGTAGGGAGGGGGCAGGGTAGAGGGGGGTGAAGGGAACGATGCCATTGGCTGCACTCAAAGACTTTTTCATAAGTTATCGGACGTGTCTTAAATGTTTCGTATTTTTATTTTTTTTATAGTTGAGCTCTTAATTATAGTTTACAGCCATGGAAAGCGTTCTTTTGGACATAATTCAAAATAGTATTACTTTACATGCATGTTGCGGGTGTCAAAATGGGTGGTGATCCGTATGAGTTTTAAGGATAATTTAACTTAATGAGCAAAACTACTGAAAGGGTCGTGAAGGAAAGCAGCTAAATATTTCAGAGGAGCTCCATGTCTTCTCCATCTCCCAGACGCTCTGTAGCCTGTAATAGAGTGCACAGAATGACGCCATAACCGCTATTTCATGATTCAATGCCGGTTTTTAGTATTATTTTAGGTTTTGTGAGCTGGTGGGTATGGAAAAGATTTGGTTTAATTATACAATGTGATTTATCTCCAGGATGAAGAGGAAAATGTCAATATATAAGGGTGAAGACCGCCATAGACACCCACAAAACGCTTAAATATTTCCCCGGCCATGGTAAATATTGTGCCTTTTAGTGAAGGAACACAATAACGTAACACCAATGAAAGGTAAACACGTGAAAAAGCAGCACAGAGGACGAATAGGAGGAGAAATAAGGCCTAGATAAGGGAGTACCGAGCCCCAAGACCCAGGCCGAGACCAAGAGGCGGGGACCCAAACCAACCCGCCGCCGAGTCCATATTTCTACCTTTTCCCCGTGTTTTACGCCGCCAAGATGAGCGAGACGATTGCCGTGTTGGAGAAGCCACTCCGCGCCGCCTGTGGGGAGTGCAGGAAGCATGTGGAGGCTGTGGGAGAGGAGAAAGTAGAGGGAAAACAAGCGCCATGGCGGAGGAGGGAGAGGAATTTCTTCGAGGGAGGGAGGGAAGGAAGATGTTTTTTGACTGGGGAGGAAAGGAAGGCAGGGAGGACAGAATGGGAAGGAGGAAGGAAGGAAGGGAAGATGTTTTTTGACTGGGGAGGAAAGGAAGGCAGGGAGGACAGAATGGGAAGGAGGAAGGAAGGAAGGGAGGAAGGGAAGATGTATTTTGACTGGGGAGGAAAGGAAGGCAGGGAGGACAGAATGGGAAGGAGGAAGGAAGGAAGGAAGGGAAGATGTTTTTTGACTGGGGAGGAAAGGAAGAACAGAATGGAGAGGAGGAAGGAAGGAAGGGAAGATGTATTTTGACTGGGGAGGAAAGGAAGAACAGAATGGAGAGGAGGAAGGAAGGAAGGAAGGGAAGATGTATTTTGACTGGGGAGGAAAGGAAGAACAGAATGGAGAGGAGGAAGGAAGGAAGGGAGGAAGGGAAGATGTATTTTGACTGGGGAGGAAAGGAAGAACAGAATGGAGAGGAGGAAGGAAGGAAGGGAGGAAGGGAAGATGTATTTTGACTGGGGAGGAAAGGAAGAACAGAATGGAGAGGAGGAAGGAAGGGAGGAAGGGAAGATGTATTTTGACTGGGGAGGAAAGGAAGAACAGAATGGGGAGGAGGAAGGAAGGAAGGGAAGGAAGGAAGGGAAGATGTATTTTGACTGGGGAGGAAAGGAAGAACAGAATGGAGAGGAGGAAGGAAGGAAGGGAGGAAGGGAAGATGTATTTTGACTGGGGAGGAAAGGAAGAACAGAATGGGGAGGAGGAAGGAAGGAAGGGAGGAAGGGAAGATGTATTTTGACTGGGGAGGAAAGGAAGAACAGAATGGGGAGGGGGAAGGAAGGAAGGGAAGATGTATTTTGACTGGGGAGGGACATAAGAACATAGGAAAACTGCAAGAGGCCGGGTGGCCTACACAGGGCAGCTCCAGAATCCCCCCCACTACTCACGATGTGTGAGGTGTAGTTTCAGGGGTTACAGGTAGAGGCTTGATCCTCGATTACCTTCGGTACGGGCGTACACTCCAGTACCCTGTCTCCTCTCTGCCACCTGTCGTCCATGTAGCTATCCAGTCTACTCTTAAAACAAGCTATCGTCCCTGCACTAACTATGTGATTGCTGAGTCTATTCCATTTCCCCACCATCCTATTACTAAACCAATGCTTGCCTATATCTCCCATATCTATACTTTTCTAATTTAAATCCATTACTGCGAGTTCTATCCTGCTGCTGGCTAATTCTCAGTACTTTACTTATATCGCCTTTGTTGTAACCCTTGACCCATTTGAATACTTCTATCAGATCTCCCCGCACTCTTCGTCTTTCTAGTGAATGTAAGTTTAGATGTTTCAGCCTATTTTGATATGAGAGGTTCCTCAGCCCCTGAATCATCTTGGTCATCCTCCTCTGAACTGATTCTAGCAAGTTGATGTCCATTCTGTAGTGTGGGCACCAAAACTGGACAGCTTAATCTAAGTGTGGCCTAACTAACGCTAAATAGAGTCTGAGGATGACTTCCACACTCCTGTTGGTTACCGTCCTGTTAATAATAAAGCCTAATACCCTGTTAGCCCTATTCCTCACAGTAATACATTGCTTCCTTAGTTGTAGGTCAGAGTTCACTAACACTCCTAAATCCTTTTCACACTCTGCTCTACCTATCGTGTGGAGTCTTAGGGCCATTCTTACAGTCGTTTCCGAATGTTCGGAAGACGGTCCCTAACACATTCAGGTGGCTTCTACAGTAGTAGCAGTATAGTAGTAGTAGTAGTAGTAGCAGTACTACGACTACTACTACTACTGTAGAAGCCACCCGAACGTGTTAGGGACCGTCTTCTGAATATTCGGAAACGACTGTAAGAATGGCCCTAAACTATATACCCGTGTAATGGGTTGCATGTTTCTACACTCAGTACGCTACACTTGGTGATGTTAAAATTCATCTGCCATTTCTCTGACCAAGCTGATCACAGTTTGTTGAGATCCTCCTGCAGTGCTCTGGCATCCTCTTCTTACCTGGATGACCTTTCCCTATGAGCCATGCTGGAGTGAACCGTCAGGCAAAGAACCGAAAGGTCTCACCAACCAATGCACCAGCCTATCCAAGCTCATCAAAACAACAGTACATAATCCAATAAGACATAGGCTGGAAAGTGCATTGGGAATTCATTTTGTATGGTCAGGGATAACTAAGTAAGCATTCACTAGGTAAGCCTTGGTAGGGCAGTCGATCATCAACCAAAAGGCTCCAGACGTTCCCTCCAACGGTTAGCCGCGACCTGCACTTTATATTCTGTTTTTGGCAGGTATAGGTTTTTGTGGGGGGAGGGGGTCCAAGCCCCTCCCCCCACTGGCCAAGATCAGGGGCTGGACTAACTGCTAACCAAAGGGCTGGGACGGGGCAGCTCAGGGCGGACTGTCATGAGTGGAGGAAAGGATAGGAAAGGAAGGGAAGGGAAGGAAAGGAAAGGAAAGGGAAGGAATGGGAATGAAAGGAAAGGGAAAGAAAGGAGAGGATAGGATAGGAAAAGGAAGGGAAGGGAAAGGAAAGAAAATGATAGGGAAGGGAAGGAAAGGAATAGGAAGGGAAGGGAAGGGAAAGGAAAGGAAATGATAGGGAAGGAAAGGAATAGGAAGAGAAGGGAAGGAAAGGAATGGGAAGGAAAGGAAAGGAAAGGAAAGGAAAGGAATGGGAATGAAAGGAATCGGATAGGATAGGAAAAGGAAGGGAAGGGAAAGGAATGGAGAGGAGAGGAAATGATAGAGAAGGAAAGGAAGAGAGACAGGACGATAAAGGGAGAAACAGATAAAATTAAAGATATGAAGAAAAGAGGAGATAAGACAAAGAGAGAGAGAGAGAGAGAGAGAGAGAGAGAGAGAGAGAGAGAGAGAGAGAGAGAGAGAGAGAGAGAGAGAGAGAGAGAGAGAGAGAGAGAGAGAGAGAGAGAGAGAGAGAGAGAGAGAGAGAGAGAGAGAGAGAGAGAGAGAGAGAGAGAGAGAGAGAGAGAGAGAGAGAATGAAAGAGAATAAGAAAGAATAAAAAATAATAATAATGAAAAAATATACTAATAACCGTCTTTATCTACAGCTCTGAAGAACGAAGGAAGAACAGAAGAAAGGAAGGAAGGCCATCTTGGAAGACTCAAGAACCAGTCACCCCAGTCCAAGGAAAGGTCACAAGAGGTCACAGTACGAAGGAGCAGTCCAGTCCGTTGTAAAGTTATTGGAAAAGGAAGGAAAGGGAAAGGAAAGGATAGGGAAGGAAATGAAAGGAAAGGATAGGAAAGGGAAGGGAAGGGAAGGAACAGAGAAGTGTATATATAGTTAAGCTTAAAGTCACATACAGTTAGATACATACAGTTACACTCACATAGATTTACATACAGTTTTGATGGTGCGTTTGACGAAGGCGGTTGACTCAGTGGGTAGCGGATTGGCCCGGCCCACGGTGTTATGGAGGCTCTCAACACAAGTACAGTAAACCCTCGATATAACGGACTAATTTATTTATTTATTTTTTTTTTTTTTCCACATCAGAGGACACATCTCAAGGGCAATAAAGAGTCCCCAAAAAGCCCGCTACTCGCCGCTCCTGTAAAAGATAAGAGTAAAGAGTAGCCAAAAGAGAGGTCAATTTCGGGTGGAGAGGTGTCTTGATACACACTCGGTTTGGGGGGAACTTAGTCCGTTATAAGCGGCGAAGATTTAAAAAAAACGTAAAATAATAAAACGACGAAGGAGTAAACGTAGGTATAGATATATTTTTTATTGTGTATGTTGTGTGCACGTTGCGTTGTCTATAGGGCCGCACAGCACACTTGGCGACGCACTCCGAGGCACTGAGGTTGCTAGGTTGTGAGTGGGGTCTTGCGTGGGGGTCATATTGTTACGGGTATGGGTATGATTTTACAAGTGCAGCGAGTAGCAGGCTTTTTTTTTTATTATTGTTTACTTTTTGTGTGCCCTTGAGCTGTCTCCTCTGCGCCAATCTCACACTGGCAGATGAAACTTTTTTTTGTAGTGTTTGGTGTGTTATGAAATAATGTGCTAACTGTTTCTGTCACAAAGAATTAAATGATTGCCTTTTCAATGCCTGGTGTACACAGCACCTGTAAAATAACTTGCAGAGATAAATGTTCAGCTTGCTTACAGTTTCTATATTTCACACCGGGTTCAATTCCTGGGCGGAGTTGAAAAATTTAGGCGGCTTTTCCGATACCCTACGTAGCCCCTGTCCACCCAGCAGTGTACCAGGTATTAATCGGGGGTTGTGTCCCGTCTCCTGGGATCTGTTCCCTTCTCCTATAATTCCTTCCCCTTCTGTCTCTCTCCGGCATATGACCACAGATGTTGCGCCGACTAGACCAAACTTTCCAACTTTTTCTGACCTTCTCCGTTATATCCAAAATCCATTATAAGTGGGTCCATTATATCCAGGGTTTACTGCATATGTATATAGTTAAGCTGTTGTAGTTACCAGAAGCGGGTGGTTCAAAACTATTCTTGGTCGGTCCCGGTGGATTTCTGACCCTCTGACCTTGTCTGTTATATCCGAAATCCATTATAAGCGGGTCCGTTAGATCCAGGGTTTACTGTATAGTTGAGGTGGTCAGTTCGCCTACAGTTGAGATACAGTTAGTTTTATACAGTTTAGAGCTAGCTTTCTTTCTCTCCGTTAAGATAATATTGCCTGTGTTATAGAGTTCAGCTTCCTCTCACTAGATAGGCATATACATAGGCCTATACAGTTTGCCACATACTGATTAGAGATAGCTTTCTCTCTCTCTCTGTTAAGATAATATTGCCTGTGTTATAGAGTTCAGCTTCCTCTCACTGGGTAGGCATATACATAGGCCTATACAGTTTGCTACATAGTGATTAGATCTCTCTCTCTCTCTCTGTTAAGATAATATTGCCTTTGTTATAGAGTATATATAACATACAGTCTCATACGGTTAGCTAGGTACATACAGTTAACAGTTTATTTTGTTTGTATCTTCTCTCTCTCTCTCTCTCTCTCTCTCTCTCTCTCTCTCTCTCTCTCTCTCTCTCTCTCTCTCTCTCTCTCTCTCTCTCTCTCTCTCTCTCTCTCTCTCTCTCTCTCTCTCTCTCTCTCTCTCTCTCTCTCTCTCTCTCTCTCTCTCTCTCTCTCTCTCTCTCTCTCTCTCTCTCTCTCTCTCTTTTGCTTCTCATTTCGTTCTCTCTCTCTCCCTCTTACCTTAAACTCTCTCTCTCTCTCTCTCTCTTTACCTTTTCTCTCTCTCTCTCCTTCTGATACCTTTCTCTCTCTCTCTCTCTCTCTCTCTCTCTCTCTCTCTCTCTCTCTCTCTCTCTCTCTCCCTTCTGATACCTTTCTCTCTCTCTCTCCCTTCTGATACCTCTCTCTCTCTCTCTCTCTCTCTCTCTCTCTCTCCCTTCTGATACCTTTCTCTCTCTCTCTCTCTTTTATCGGTAAATTTCTTCTGTTCTTTCATTCTTTATTTTCATTCTCTCTCTCCTTCCTTACCTCTCTCTCTCTCTCTTTGCTTCTCATTTCGTTCTCTCTCCCTCTTTACCTTTTCCTCTCTCATAGGAATAGAACACATAAACATTACAAATTAACTTTTTTATTAATAGAAAAACACACATACATACATACACTTAGTAACATTGATAAGGCTATGTTGGCTAGGGGAGGAGGGAGGGAGGAGGGGGTCCTTCATGAGGCTGGGGGGGTATGTGTCTGTGGGGGGTTATCAACATACTGTAGGGGTACATCTGTGGGGTCCTGTGAGCTGTGGTGAGAGAGAGAGAGAGAGAGAGAGAGAGAGAGAGAGAGAGAGAGAGAGAGAGAGAGAGAGAGAGAGAGAGAGAGAGAGAGAGAGAGAGAGAGAGAGAGAGAGAGAGAGAGAGAGAGAGAGAGAGAGAGAGAGAGAGAGAGAGAGAGAGGGGCGGGGGCGCCTCTATCTCACCTCTCGAGTCTCTCACTCACTCACTCTACGGTCTAATGTATATAGTTATGCATATGTTGTATTATATGTATATAGCTAATGTATGTTTTATGGACTAATAAAAATGAAAAATATAGAAAAAGGTGTTTGTCATATATATGTGTGTGTGTGTGTGTGTTCTCTTCTCTTCTTCCATTCTTCCTCCTCCTCTTCTTCTTCTTCTTCTTCCTCCTCTTCTTCTGATCTTCCTGTTGCGATTATCATCTTCCTTCTCCTCCTCCTCTTCCTCTTCTTCTTCTTCTTGGTCCCAGCATCAACACACACCTGAGGAGAATAACTATATTAATGGATTGGAGAGAGAGAGAGAGAGAGAGAGAGAGAGAGAGAGAGAGAGAGAGAGAGAGAGAGAGAGAGAGAGAGAGAGAGAGAGAGAGAGAGAGAGAGAGAGAGAGAGAGAGAACATATAATATTACATAGAAAAACCACACACACACACACACACACACACACACAAGGGACTTAAATTTGCCTGCCTACCTAGATATTGACAATGTAATATATTTGTACTGAGCGAGTCCACAACATCATGGTCTGCCAGGCCTGCTGAGACCCACCGCTGTTATGCACTACACTACCAAGGTACAGTAGACCCTGGATATAATGGGCTAATTTTTTTTTGGGGGGGGGAACTCAGTCCGCTACAAGCGGCAGAAATTTAAAGATACAGTCAGTTTATGAGTTTAATTTGTTGGGGAATTTTTGCCGGCATGACAAAACACTCGTAAACCAAAACAAACTTCCCTTCCATTGAAATTAATATGAATACCATTAATGCGTCCCATATCCCACCCAAATATTACCAGAAAACATTATAGCTGTTATTTTATAC
The DNA here is from genome assembly GCF_024679095.1 of Eriocheir sinensis. NCBI lineage: Eukaryota > Metazoa > Arthropoda > Malacostraca > Decapoda > Varunidae > Eriocheir > Eriocheir sinensis. The sequence continues at coordinate 984,062 of NW_026111720.1, forward strand.
AAAATAAAAGTAATTTTACTAACAAATATCAATGATAAATGACACAAAACACGAATCACTGTGTTACGGTTGTTAGGGAGACTCCCTCAAGCAGTTATTATGCTGGAGGTGCAGGCTTGGCACCAGGGTTTAGCAGCCACAGTTTCCCTATTCTTGAGGCACCGAAGGGAAGCTAACCCGATGTATCGTCCAAGATGGAGGGTGAACGTGAGTCAGTCACGTCCAGGAGAGCATACAAGCTGCCGAGGCTCGCACCCCGTTCCTGTTGCCGGCACAGTATCTGCTGTTCCTGTTTTCAGCACCATCCCTTTTAACCCTTTCCTTGCTGAGTGCTCACAACGAGACTGTCCCCCAAGGTGCGCTCGGGCAGCCCAGCAGGGGAGAGGGATCTCTCTTAACCGCTCTATCTCAAAAACTATTCATCACAGCTACAAAACAAAGGCACCATTGGAAAGAGGAGGCCAAGATCTATAAGATTCAGTTATGTAAGCCTCTCCTGCAAATGTACAGGCACGTTCAGGAAGATAATCGTTGGACACTGAATTGTGAAAACATAAAGAAAATATCAGATTAATGGAAAATGAAACAAAGGATACTTGTGATACTATTAAAAAGGAAAGATACTGTGATTAGCACGAACCCAAACATGGCCAGGTGACTATAATGATGCCATGTTTATTAAAAGGACATCAGTAGGCTATCCTTGGAAGCAATTAAGACTCATTCACTCACTGCGACGTTGTGAATAAGTGCATATCAAGGATTATTATTACACGAAAAGCAAGGCGAGGCGAGGGTTGTCAAGGCAACGAGGCCCACAAACCAGTTTACCCTCGCACCACCCCCGAGGGGATGATGTGAAATGTTTTTATAAATAGTTCCGTGCTTCACTTATTTGGCGTTTTATGAAAAATCTGTATACACCATCGTGTTCAGGAGGCTTTTTTCTATGAGATGGAATTGTTGATTTTAGTACTCATTTCATAGCCACTGCAAATGGTAGCTATATGTAAAATGTGTCATAAACATTACGGAGTGACTATTGAACTTCAACTCGTCACTATTTATTTACTAAGGGCAGCATTATTGGGTCTCCACCTGGCACCCAAACATGCCTACACCTAATCTAATACATAACTTGACCTAGCCTATCATTACACAAGGGAAGATTTATTGGTAGATATGGAGAATCACTCCGTTGGGACCCGTGGGGGGTCCAGGAGGGCTTGTGCCCCCTGGTGGGGCAGCGAAGACGATCTCTCTTCTTTGCTTGTTTTGATGAACATGAGCCACTGCTTTTTACTGTGGTTACAGAAGTTTAATTTAAGAATACGGCCCTAAGACCTACCCAGCCACTGACCCAAAGCTGAACCTTGACCTTGCAAGATGCAGGATGATTTTTAGGGACAGTTTTGGGGAAAAAAAGTGCGTCTTATGAGCTGTCAAATACAGTATGTGTTAATATATATATATATATATATATATATATATATATATATATATATATATATATATATATATATATATATATATATATATATATATATATATATATATATATATATATATATATATATATATATATATATATATATATATATATATATATATATATATATATATATATATATATATATATATATATATATATATATATATATATATATATATATATATATATATATATATATATATATATATATATATATATATATATATATATATATATATATATATATATATATATATTCACATGAGTCTGAGTATTTTTGGGGCAGGTGTGTGACTTATTCTCATTGTTGTTCCATAATTATCTTGATGTCATTACTTTGTGTCTAGACCAAGTAAACAGACCAAGACAAGACTAATTTTAAGTAGACAGACTAACAAAAAGTGTCTCATCTTTTAATTAACAGTTTCCTGTACGAGTTGAGGGTTGTTGAGGCAGACAGACAGACAGGCTAACATAAGTGTCTCAGGGTGTGGACTCACCCTCGGGTTTGGCCGGCAAGTCTGGCTACATCTTCTGTGCCTCTGAGCCGTCCAAGAAGAGACTCGCTGTGCTGCAGGGAGCTCTCAGGGGCACACTGGAGGAAGGAAAGGAAAACATCACAAGGGAGAATGACAATGAAAAGGAAGGAAGGAAGGAAGGTATGAGGCTGGATGAAGGAACACTGGAAAGGAAGGAAGGAAGGTATGAGGCTGGACGAAGGAACACTGGGAAGGAAGGAAGGAAGGTATGAGGCTGGACGAAGGAACACTGAGAAGGAAGGAAGGAAGGAAGGTCTGAGGGTGGACGAAGGAACACTGGGAAGGAAGGAAGGAAGGAAGGAGGAAGAGAAGGGAGAGAAATGATGAAGGAGAGAGAGAGAGAGAGAGAGAGAGAGAGAGAGAGAGAGAGAGAGAGAGAGAGAGAGAGAGAGAGAGAGAGAGAGAGAGAGAGAGAGAGAGAGAGAGAGAGAGAGACTAGATAGCTATACATTAAGGTCTAACACTTGGTACATCCACAATTAAATGACTGTCCAGGGAGGAGGATCCCAACCCTGGCTGGCAGATTCATAGGTAGGCATGCTAACCACTACACCACGGAGCCAGAAGAATTAGCCACACTATACCAGGATAAATAATTCTTAGTGTGTGCCCTGGTAAGATTCATATGTGCAGCCCTGGTAGTGGTTCTTATTATGTAACATAGTGAGCCAGTATAAGGGTATTGCTAAGTTCATTATGGCCCCAAGTGACTCAGTGTCGATTTAACCCTTCCGCTGTGATTGGCATGGATTTGGCCTTCCCTGGTAGCCTGGTAAGATATAGTCCCAGGTCTTTCTCTGCCTCTGTGGTGGAAAGTGGAGTGTTTCCCATGTGGTATTGGTGTGCTGGATATCCCTTCACTGGTAGCTTGGTAACATATAGTCCCATGTCTTTCTCTGCCTCTGTGGTGGAAAGTTGAGTGTTTCTCATGTGGTATTGGTGTGCTGGATATCCCTTCACTGGTAGCCTGGTAACATATAGTCCCAGGTCTTTCTCTGTCTCTGTGGTGGATAGTGGAGTGTTTCCCATGTGGTATTGGTGTGCTGGATATCCCTTCACTGGTAGCCTGGTAACATATAGTCCCAGGTCTTTCTCTGTCTCTGTGGTGGATAGTGGAGTGTTTCCCATGTGGTATTGGTGTGCTGGATATCCCTTCACTGGTAGCCTGGTAACATATAGTCCCAGGTCTTTCTCTGCCTCTGTGGTGGATAGTGGAGTGTTTCCCATGTGGTATTGGTGTGCTGGATATCCCTTCACTGGTAGCCTGGTAACATACACTCCCAGGTCTTTCTCTGCCTCTGTGGTGGATAGTGGAGTGTTTCCCATGTGGTATTGGTGTGCTGGATATCCCTTCACTGGTAGCCTGGTAACATACACTCCCAGGTCTTTCTCTGCCTCTGTGGTGGATAGTGGAGTGTTTCCCATGTGGTATTGGTGTGCTGGATATCCCCTCCCATGGTGCAGGACTTTACATTTTTCTTCATTGAATTGTAAGCAGCCACTTTTTGCTCCATTTCAGTAGCTTGGTGATGTCTAACTGTAGGAAATCCACATTCAAGGGGTTAACCTAGTAGCACATTTAGCACGTGCTACAGGCCCCGTGGGAATGTAAAAAATTAGTAACTAAATTTTTTGTCCTTAGGCACAGAAGGCCGAGACAAAATAATTACTCATTTTCTGGATTTTTTGTTATATTATATATGATATTACTATATATAACCCGGTAGCTGCGGGGATCATGTTTCTTAATGGTCCCTCTAAGCGAGAAAAATGAAAAAAAATCACCCCTCACACAAACCATTCCATAATATAATATATCAAAGCATTTGTGATCAGATTATGTATCATCTATTTTTGGGGGTTTATATCACGGCACAAATTTGGCCCGTCGCTGCTTCCGGGATAAGAAACTATAGAAAACTTCACTAGGGCATAGTATAATAAGCCTGGCATTGTAGTACACCATATACGGCATATAGTCCAGGGCTTCCCAACTCAACTGGCGGCCCGCGGTCCAGATCCGGACTTGTGGGTGTTGCAGCTGGACCCAAGGCTCCAGCAGACATAAACATGTGTAAATTGAATAGCATGAAGGTCCTGGCGATGGATTCTCTTAACCCCTTGACTACGGATTTCCTACAAGAAGACCTCACCAAGCTACAGGAGTGGAGCAAAAAGTGGCTGCTACAATTCAATGAAGAAAAATGTAGTCCTGCACCTTGGGAGGGGATATCCAGCACACCAATACCACCATATGGGAAACACTCCACTATCCACCACAGAGGCAGAGAAAGACCTGGGAGTGTATGTTACCAGGCTACCAGTGAAGGGATATCCAGCACACCAATACCATATGGGAAACACTCCACTATCCACCACAGAGGCAGAGAAAGACCTGGGAGTGTATGTTACCAGGCTACCAGTGAAGGGATATCCAGCACACCAATACCATATGGGAAACACTCCACTATCCACCACAGAGGCAGAGAAAGACCTGGGAGTGTATGTTACCAGGCTACCAGTGAAGGGATATCCAGCACACCAATACCACCATATGGGAAACATTCCACTATCCACCACAGAGGCAGAGAAAGACCTGGGAGTATAAGTTCACCAGGCTACCAGTGAAAGCCAAATCCATGCCAATTGCAGCGGACAGGTTAAAATGTGTATTTCCTTGACTGTCTGTAGGGTAAGTTAGGGGTGTGTTATACATAATATACTTAACCTATTAATGCAGATAAAAGTTTAGTAGTATAGATTATATTAAATATCAATAACAGAAAAAAGCTTTAATGGCGGTCGAGGCACAAGTGCACAGCTGAATCTAAGTGTGAGTTTTGGCCTCTCATCAATAGTATCTGTACTCATGAGTAAGCCAGTAGTACGTTGGCAGGGTGTTGAGTACAATAATATATCGTGATGACAAAGGGGTATAAAATAGTTTTTTTATTTTCAGAAGCGACCGTTCTGCTGGTGTGTATTCAATAGGTGTACGTTAAGTTGCCGGCACATTCACAGACCAACAGCTCATTCAAGTACATTTTACCCCATGAATCCAGAGTACATATATAGACAATTATATTTCCTGTGGAGAAGCAAATTTAAAGTATCTCAATAAAAACAAAACTTTTATAAAACTTTTCGGAAAACTCGACATAAAACTTTGCCACTAAATAGCTCATTCAAGTACAATTTACCCCATGAATCCAGAGTATATAGACAATTATATTTCCTGTGGAGAAGCGAATTTAAAATATCTCAACAAAAACAAAACTTTTATAAAACTTTTCGGAAAACTCTACATAAAACTTTGCCACTAAAGAGCTCATTCAAGGACATTTTACCCCATGAATCCAGAGTATATAGACAATTATATTTCCTGTGGAGAAGCGAATTCAAAATATCTCAACGAAAACAAAACTCTTATAAAACTTTTCGGAAAACTCTACATAATACTTTGCCACTAAAGAGCTCATTCAAGTACATTTTACCCCATGAATCCAGAGTATATAGACAATTATATTCCCTGTGGAGAAGCGAATTCAAATTATCTCAACACAAACAAAACTTTTCTAAAACTTTTCGGAAAACTCGACATAATACTTTGCCACTAAAAAGCTCATTCAAGTACAATTTACCCCATGAATCCAGAGTGTATAGACAATTATATTTCCTGTGGAGAAGCGAATTTGAAATATCTCAGCAAAAACAAAACTATTATAAAACTTTTCTGAAAACTCTACATAATACTTTGCCACTAAAGAGCTCATTCAAGTACAATTTACCCCATGAATCCAGAGTGTATAGACATCAAATGAGAGATAGAGCCTTGGAGTAGGTTTTTAGATTTTAGTTTTGCATTATAATCTTTACTGTTTCCCTAAGATAGACAATAGCAATCCAGCATGCTTCTGTCCTTCAAGATCTGCATGTCCTTGTCTTAAGAACCAGAAGAACCAGAGAAGGCAGTGAGTGAGGGTGACCATCTCAAACACAGTTATATAAGAAGAGAAAGAGTATGGGAAACTACATAGTCATCCCTCAAATAGTTTAGTTTCGGTTTTATACGGATTGTCATAGAAGAGCTTTTAAGGATTTTTATTCCTGCTTGTCGGGAAATTTAAAAATCCCTAAAAAATCAGTTTTGAAAATACACATAAAAACGAAACCGATCTATTGGAAACCGTACTGTTGTGCTGGAAGCTTCCCCCGGCGACCATAGGCCTCTAGAAGGCTCCGGGAGGAACGAGCAGGGGGGCGGGGAACAAGGCGAGCCGTCCGCGCCCGGCGGGGCGCGGCCAGGCGCCAGGCGGGAAGTGTTGCCAACTCGCACATACTTTAGCTACATGTTCTTGTATGATCTAAAATATACTGTAACATTCTAGACTGTACTGTTCTGGATATATATAGGAGAAGAGGGCGAGAGGAGCCCAGTCCCAGTCATAGTAAGCTAGTGTTCAGTGAAGAGTCAGAGTGAAGTGTACTACTAAGGAAGAACATTAAACTACAGAAACTGTACAAAGTGTTTACATTCCTCCCTCCCAAGGAGTCTCCTGACGGCGACACGGAACCCAAGTAACACGTCCGGCATAACAGTACTATTTGAGGGCCGACTGTATTCTATGAAAAACTTATACTTAATTCAATCTAATTCGATTTTTACACTCAACGTAAACCCTACAAAGAAAATATATATTAAATCTCTTTCCTCTTTTGAGCCACTGAAGTTACATACCAATCTCCTTAAGCAAGAGCTGGCTAACAAGTACGGTAAACCTCTTTGAGTCAGCACAGCACAGCACGGCCCTGACAGACTTAGCGGGATTGCCAACTTATGGGACTGGCCTTCCCATTACACACAAACACACACACACAAAAATAAATGAAAAATTAAGTAGATGAATACAGCTGTCCCTCAAATGGTACAGGTTCCAAGAGTTTGGTTTTGGCTTTATGTACATTTTCTAAGATGATTTTTTAGGATTTTTAAATTTCCCGACAAGCATGAAATTTAAAAATCCTAAAAGATCTACGACAATCCGTAGAAAACCGAAACTGGACTATTGGAAACTACTATTTGAGGGATGACTGTAAATAGATGACGCCGATAAAAAAAATCATATTACTATTAAGTACTTAGTTCGTGTTGTCTATAGAAATTAAGTACGGAAAGTTTAAAACAGGCAGTGAAGAAATTACGAGGAGTTGGTCAGTTATACAGGTAACTCTCGATTTACGCGAGTTTGGTTAACGCATTTTTAAAATAACGCGTGGTCCAAAATCCAAATAAATGTTTAATTGACTCGTTTTTTTCACTTCTACGCGATATTTTATGGAGTGTCCACCAGATGTCCCACGCAACTGGACTCACACGGCGCCGCGGCCACACAGCTAAGCTCAGTTCTTCCCGCGCGCCACTTGAACAACAATACAGTACCCACGCTGCTCAACAACAACAACACCCTCGCTGCTGTGCTACCACGAGGGGAAGGGCAGCCAGAGGAGGAACCATGAGAGGGAGAGGAGTCAGAGTGATACAGTAGGCAATAAAGGTACAAACCGACCTCTTGTTGGATTTACATCGTTTTTGATTGACGCGACCTCTTCAAGGACACAATACTCGCGTAAATTGAGAGTTACCTGTATAAACCACATGTCGTATCTATCATTTTCATGCCTCAAACTCTCGTACCCACACAAGTAACGTGAGAAAATCAATCATTATTATTATTATTATACAAAAAAAAGGAAACAATACAAAAAAGCCTGCTACTCGCTGCTCCTGTGAAGAATCTGAAGAGGTGGACGAAAGAGCAGTTATTTATGTGAAAAGAATGACCAAGTTATCGCGTGCTTAATGTTTGATGCTTACGGAAGCTTGGCAATGCTATACCTACCGCTCTGGATGACACGCAGAACATACCCAAGGGGAGGAGTATATTCTGTGTGTTCTGTGGATATGGTGAGTGATTTTAACCCAGTAGCAGCGACGGGCCAAATTTGTGGCTTTACCGTGTCGCAGCGATGGGACAAATTTATGGCTTTACCGTGTAGCAGTGACGGGCCAAATTTGTGGCTTTACCGTGTAGCAGCGACGGGACAAATTTGTGGCTTTACCGTGTAGCAGCGATGGGACAAATTTGTGGCTTTACCGTGTAGCAGCGACGGGACAAATTTGTGGCTTTACCATGTAGCAGCGATGGGACAAATTTGTGGCTTTACCATGTAGCAGCGACGGGCCAAATTTATGCCATGATATAAACCCAAAAAAATAGATGATACATAATCTGATCACAAATGCTTTGATATGTATTATGAAATGGTTTGTGTGAGGGGTGATTTTTTCTCATTTTTCTTGCTTGGAGGGACCATTAACCCTTTCACTGCTAAACGCTGGCAGCGAGCGTTAGACGTATTTGCTGGTGGTGCTAAATGCTCACTGCAAGCTTCACCCGCACTCAAATCTCCCGCGTATGAAATTGTTCCAACACTAATTCTCACAACACAGGATTGAGTATGTTCTTCACTAAATTTGGTGGGAAATCATATCAGCCCAGCGCGGCAAATCTACGGACGAGTGACTGGTGGATGTTCTTGCCCAATATAGCGACATTTTTGCATAGCTTCACCTATCACCTGACTGATTCTTTGACCAAATAGTTGTAAATATTGCAGTTGGCAATACTCCCTTGCCAGAGTCTGAAGGAGAGATGTCCGCAGTTCCCTCAATATGGCTGATCATCCCGCACGCACCGACGTAAGTGTTAACATTCAACACTCCCTGAACGTGCATGTACGTTCGTAAGAGAGGCATACATAACCGACTCCTATAGATCTGGACCTCCTCTTTCCAATGGTGTTTTTGGTTTTTAGCTGTGATGAATAGTTTTTGAGATACAGAGGTTAAAAGAGACCCCCATTGGGCTGCCCGACTGCGCCTGAGGGGATAGTCGCGTCCCGTCCCGCGCAAGGAAAGGGTTCAGAAACGTGATCCCCGCTGCTACCGGGTTAAAGTTGCATGCCCTTGATCAATTTTGTTTCCACTGAGCATAATACCTCTGGCTTGCTTTCCTTTACAAGCTTAGATAATAATTTAGCTTTAGTTTGGCTGATAGGAAAAAGTTTTGTTTAGTCGGCGCAACATCTGTGGTCATATGCCGGAGAGAGACAGAAGGGGAAGGAATTATAGGAGAAGGGAACAGTTGAAGAAGAAACAGCAAAAGAGGAAGAAGAAGAAGAAGTTGGAAAATTTTGTTTAGTCAGTGCAACATCTGTGGTCATATGCTGGAGAGAGACAGAAGGGGAAGGAATTATAGGAGAAGGGAACAGACCCCAGGAGACAGGACACAACCCCCGATTAATACCTGGTACCCATTCACTGCTGGGTGGACAGGGGCGTAGGGTATCGGAGAAGCCACCCAAATTTTTCCATTCCGCCTGGGAATCGAACCCGGGCTCTCTCGGTTGTGAGCTGAGTGTGCTAACCACTGCACCACGAAGCCTCCTTGGTCTTCAGTACTCATGTCTTCCCTTAAATTCTCAAGTCAATTTTAGCTTTCCCAATAGACGCATAGATCACTTGAAGAGCTTGAACAAAGAGGTTCTCCAATTTAGAGAGCTAACTTTAGGCATTCAAGATTCATAGACAGGAACACAGGCACTGAGAGGACATAGGAAGAACTTAATGAAGGAACCTGTTTGAGTGACTTAAAAGGTATAGTTTTCCACATAGAACTGTTAACACATGAACACCTTGCGGGAAGAGGTGGTGGAGGCGAACAGTGTCCACCAAATGAAGGAAAGGCGGGATAAATTTAGATATGGAGATGGGACTATTAAGAGCTTAGCGCGGGCCCGGTAGACTATAAATAGGTAGATACATACACACTAGCAAAAGTAATTATAATAGCCAATATTATTAAGTGATACCGATATGCATTGATACCTTAGAAAAGTTGCTAGTAAATTAACTGAAAAATATGAAGAAGTTTACTGAGAAATTGTAAAGCCAAACCATTAGTTCAAGAATGTAAGGAGTCTGCAAGAGGCTAGTTGACCCATACAAGGCAGCTCCTATAAGCCTAACCCCACTTAACCTCACCATCCATGAATTTATCCAACCTCTTCTTGAATGTTTCTATGGTTCTGGCACCCACAATATGACTGCCAAGCCTGTTCCACTCATCCATGACTCAAGTGGTTAACCAATTCTTGCCTACGTCTTTGTTGAATCCGAATTTATCTAACTTAACCTGGTAGCAGCGAGGGGCCAAATTTGTGGCTTTACCGTGTAGCAGCAAGGGGCCAAATTTGTGGCTTTACCGTGTAGCAGCGAGGGGCCAAATTTGTGGCTTTACCGTGTAGCTGCGACGGGCCAAATTTGTGGCTTTACCGTGTAGCAGCGACAGGCCAAATTTGTGGCTTTACCGTGTAGCTGCGACGGGCCAAATTTGTGGCTTTACCGTGTAGCTGCGACGGGCCAAATTTGTGGCTTTACCGTGTAGCTGCGACGGGCCAAATTTGTGGCTTTACCGTGTAGCAGCGACGGGCCAAATTTGTGGCTTTACCATGTAGCAACAACAGGCCAAATTTGTGCCATGATTTAAACCCCGCAAAATAGATGATACATAATCTGATCACAAATGCTTCGATATATATTATGAAATGGTTTGTGTGAGTGATGATTTTTTCTCATTTTTCTCGCTTAGAGGGACCATTAAGAAACATGGTCCCCGCTGCTACCGGGTTAAAACCTTTGAGCAGAGCAATTCTCCGAGACAGTTGGCAAAAAGATTCTTGCCTATGTCTTTGTTGAATCTGAATTTATCTAACTTAAAACCGTTGAGCAGAGCAATTTACAGAAAGCCTTATGATATGTATGGGATTAGCTGGCTTCCTCTAACCAATATACTGAGGGTCATTTGTAGGAACGCTCACCTAATGCCCAAACAGCTTGTTCACAAACGTTTTGGCTGGAGGAGTGTAAGAGTTTAAGGAACAACGGAACTGCTCCCGCGTGAACCACTGCTTGCGTTTGCCGGGAGGTGCCTGACGCGATGTTGGTGAGGGCCCAAGCTGCTTCAAACTGCAGTGACAGGCTGTAGGGGGGAAAAAGTTTAACATTAATCAAGGAATGGAATGAAAGTTGGGACGTATCATGAATGGCAGAAGTGTGAGCATGGAGGTAAAGAGGGATTTGAGAAATACAATAATAGTACCAACCCTCACATATGATGCAGTGAAATGTGTTTTTGATAGTGTCTGTAACAGGAGAAAGCTGAAAGTAAATGTCAACAAAAGTTTTGGTTTGTGAGCGAAGTAGAAGTGAGGTTGTAGATTTTGTATGCCCATATAGAGTGGGAATTGAATGTGACAAAGAATGCAAAAATAATAATGAGTTTAAGTACCTTGGATCAGTTATGTGTAAGCATGGTGGTACGGAGGGAGAGATAAGAGAAAGGGCATTGCAAGGAAGAAGGGTGGTAGGGTCTTTGGGACGAATCATGACTGGCAGAAGTGTGAGCATGGAGGTAAAGAGGGATTTGAGAAATACAATAATAGTACCAACCCTCACATATGAAACGTGGGCCTGGAATGAAAGTCAGAGGTCTAGAGTGCAGGCAGTGGAAATGAGTTATTTGAGGAGTGCTTGTGGTGTGAGTAGAATGGACGGAATGAGTAATGAAAGTGTGTACGAGCGTTTTGGAAGGGAAGAAGTGTGGAGTGGTGGAAGAAGTGAGGCGACAGACTTTAAAGTGGTTTGGCCACATGGAGCGAATGGAGGAGAGTAAGATGATCAGAAGGGTGTATGTGAGTGAGATAGAGGGGGGAATGCTAGAGGACGACCCCCAGTGAAACAGAGGGATAGGGTGCAAGAGTACGTTAGGGAGAGGGGGGAAAGATCCTTGAGAAACTCTGAGCAGGCAAGGAGAGAGTGTCTGGATAGAGAACGTTGGAAGCTCTTCTACCGTGGCCATCCCCTGGTCGAAATGAATGAATGAATGGACATTAATCAAAGCAACTCAATCACAAGCTGCAAAGTGGTTAGAGACAAGGCTTCATAGATAAATTTGACAGGTACATAAGAAAGAAAAGAATTAAGGGGAAATATGGCTTCACTAAGCAGTCTATTTCACAGACAATGACCATTCGTTTCTTGGTAAAATATGATGTTTTTACAAGTTTAATTTACTGGGAAACAGCTATAAGAGCCCTAGAGCAAAATTCATCTCTGAATCACAACATTGTCAAAGTTGGAAAGTTTGGTTTAGTCGGCGCAACATCTGTGGTCATATGCCAGAGGGAGACAGAAGGGGAAGGAATTATAGGAGAAGGGAACAGTTGGAAAGTTTGGTTTAGTCGGAACAACATCTGTGGTCATATGCCAGAGGGAGACAGAAGGGGAAGGAATTATAGGAGAAGGGAACAGTTGGAAAGTTTCGTTTAGTCGGCGCAACATCTGTGGTCATATGCCAGAGGGAGACAGAAGGGGAAGGAATTATAGGAGAAGGGAACAGTTGGAAAGTTTGGTTTAGTCGGCACAACATCTGTGGTCATATGCCAGAGGGAGACAGAAGGGGAAGGAATTATAGGAGAAGGGAACAGACCCCCAGTCAAGCCCACCTCAAGATCACTCACCCACCACAATGACCCGGGGCATGCATGGTGGGTTGCTCTATGCCACCACCACCTACAATTAGCACAAATTAGGTGTTTTATGGCGAGTCCTTTTTCGGGTCCACCGTACAGGTAACTCTCGATTTATGTAAGTTTGGTTTACGCGTTTTTGAAATAACGCGTGGTCCAAAATCCAAATAAATGTTTAAATTACACGTTTTTTTTTAACTTATACGTGACATTTTATGGAGTGGCCACCAGATGTCTCACGCAACTGGACTCACACGGCACTGCGGCCACACAGCTGAGCTCAGTTCTTCCCGCGCGCCACTTGAACAACAATACAGTACAAGTAACTCTCGATTTACGCGAGTATTGTGTCCTTGAAGAGGTCATTGCGTAAATCATTAACAATGTAAATCCAACAAGAGGTAGGTTTGTACCTTTATTGCCTACTGTATCACTCTGACTCCTCTCCCTCTCATGGTTCCTCCTCTGGCTGTCCTTCCCCTCGTGGTAGCACAGCAGCGAGGGTGTTGTTGTTGTGGGGGTACTGTATTGTTGTTCAAGTGGCACACAGGAAGAACTGAGCTCAGCTGTGTGGTTGTGTGAGTCCAGTTGTGTGAGACATCTGGTGGACACTCCATAAAATATCGCGTATAAGTGAAAAAATGTAAAAATTAAACATTTATTTGGATTTTGGACCACGCGTTATTTCAAAAACACGTAAACCAAACTCCCATAAATCGAGAGTTACCTGTACCCACGCTGCCACGCTACTCAACAACAACAACACCCTCGCTGCTGTGCTACCACAAGGGGAAGGGCAGCCAGAGGAGGAACCATGAGAGGGAGAGGAGTCAGAGTGATACAGTAGGCAATAAAGGTACAAACACACCTCTTGTTGGATTTACATTGTTTAGGATTTACGCAATGACCTCTTCAAGGACACAATACTCGCGTCCCATCCCACAACTCTCCGTGGTCCTGAACACCAAGTACTTCAAACCAATGAGACAACCCCTGCAAACCCCTACTAAGCTATATCAAAATAACTTTAAATAACTTTCCGTATCTTTATGATGAAACGGCAAAAAATATAAATAAAAATAACATAGCCCTGTAAAGTAGAATGTTTTATATGTGTGTTGCGTACCTTGGCAAATATGTTAATTATAATAATGATAATTTTAGTGATGAGTATGAATATATATAAGGGAAAGGAGAAGAAGAAAAAGAAGATGAAGTTGAAGAAGAAGAAAGTTGGAAAGTTTTGTTTAGTCGGCGCAACATCTGTGGTCATATGCCGGAGAGAGACAGAAGGGGAAGGAATTATAGGAGAAGGGAACAGACCCCAGGAGACGGGACACAACCCCCGATTAATACCTGGTACCCATTCACTGCTGGGTGGACAGGGGCGTAGGGTATCGGAAAAGCCGCCCAAATTTTTCCACTCCACCCGGGAATCGAACCCGGGCTCTCTCGTTTGTGAGGCGAGTGTGCTAACCACTGCACCACGAAGCCCCCCAAGAAGAAGAAGAAGAAGAAAGTGAAGATACAGAGTGGGAAAAATAGAAAGAACATTATAACTTACCTGTTTGTATGAGTATGGAATATATATAAGGAATAGAAGCAGAAGAAAAAGAAGAAAAAGAAGATGAAGTTGAAACTGCAAAAGAGGAAGAGGAAGAAGAAGAAGAAGAAGAAGAAAATCATAGCTTACTTGTCTGTGCCTTCTAAGCATTTCACAAGTATAGGAAGAATGCCAGACTGGATAAGGTCATCTATTGGTGGATTCCTGTCTGACGAGAGCAGCTTGCGGGCCGCCTGCACTGCCGTCAACTGTACCATCTGGTCTTCACTGGCTGCGTTCTCCACAATAAGGGCTAAGTTGGCTGCTGTGAGCTGCTTGTCCACATCATCATCATCTGAAGCAAAATGAGAAACTGACGAGATCAATCTTTATTTAAAAACTCCTTAACCCTGTATAGCAGCGGGGATCATGTTTCTTAATGGTCCCTCCAGGCGAGAAAAATGAGAAAAAATCACCCCTCACACAAACCATTTCATAATATATATCAAAGCATTTGTGATCAGATTATGTAGCATCTATTTTGGGGGTTTATATCATGGCATAAATTTGGCCTGTCACTGCTACAAGGTAAAGCCACAAATTTGGCCCGTCGCTGCTACACGGTAAAGCCACAAATTTGGCCCGTCGCTGCTACACGGTAAAGCCACAAATTTGGCCCGTCGCTGGTACACGGTAAAGCCACAAATTTGGCCCGTCGCTGCTACACGGTAAAGCCACAAATTTGGCCCGTCGCTGCTACACGGTAAAGCCACAAATTTGGCCCATCGCTGCTACACGGTAAAGCCACAAATTTGGCCCGTCACTGCTACACGGTAAAGCCACAAATTTGGCACGTCGCTGCTACACGGTAAAGCCACAAATTTGGCCCGTCGCTGCTACACGGTAAAGCCACAAATTTGGCCCGTCACTGCTACACGGTAAAGCCACAAATTTGGCCCGTCACTGCTACACGGTAAAGCCACAAATTTGGCCCGTCGCTGCTACACGGTAAAGCCACAAATTTGGCCCGTCGCTGCTACACGGTAAAGCTACAAATTTGGCCCGTCGCTGCTACCAGGTTAAGCATTGACAAAGGAAATTAAAGTACAAAGTTAAAGGTATTCAGAAAGCAAACAGTGTCATCTCAGTGGTAAAATATGACAGGTTGAATACTGTTAGTTAGCGAGGAGCAGATGTGGCAAATAGGCCTTGATTGCTCTGCTGGGGACTGCGTGAGCGAATCTTTCCACAAAACATAATGTGTAATCCAAACAAGCATATCAAGTTAGCAATCCCCACGCTACCACCTGGGATTTTTCAGTCACCGCCGAGTGGCTTAAAACTACCCACATGCTGTCCTGAAGACCACCCATCAACCCGGACTCTAGAGGAAACCGTTCAAGTGAATCAAGAATGAGTTCCGGGGGGCAGCATGAGCCAAGAGAAGATGGCGCCACTATAAACACTTGCCTGCGCCGTGACAGGCTGGGGCCGAACACCATCCAGGCCCATCAAGGAAGCCTACCGGTGCTATACGGGTGATGGACGACGCGGGTTCGAATCCCCACGCTACCACTCGGATTTTTCAGTCACCGCCGAGTGGCTTAAAACTACCCACATGCTGTCCTGAAGACCACCCATCAACCCGGACTCTAGAGGAAGCCGTCCAAGCGAATCAAGAACGAGTTCCGGGGGGCAGCATGAGCCAACGCAAGATGGCGCCACTATAAACACTCGCCTGCGCCAGAACGGGCTGGGCCGACCATCAGGCCCCACCTGGAAGAGGCCTTGGGCCGACCATCAGGCCCCACCGGGAAGATGCCTACCGGCGCAATAGGCAACAACGTAAAAAAAAAAAAATAATAATAATAAAAAAAAGAGGTATAAATTAAAAAATAAAAATATATATATAAAAAAAACTATGGATTATGCAATGTTATTATACTATAACATATAGATCTTAATCATCATTGCTAGTTGTTTGTAAAATTACGTTCATTCTGTTTAAAATAACAAGTAAAGCGATTTTTATGTTAATATTTTTGGGATATGAGATGCATCGACGGGATCCCCATAAACTTCAACGGTGAAATTTGTTTTGGTTTACGAGTTTGCGACCAAAACTCTGGAACGTATTAAACTCATAAACCGAGGTATGACTTTCAGCGGAGAGATATTTCCCGCACTACCGGCCGGCATAATGGACTGCTGCCGTGTCCCATCTTAAAAATTGTTTTGGTTTACGAGTGTTTTGATGTGTGAGCCAAATTTTGGAACGTATTAAACCCATAAGCCGAGGTATGACTATTTCAGCGGAGAGATATTTCCCGCACTACCGGCCGGCATAATGGACTGCTCCCGTGTCCCATCCTACGCTGCCATTTCCGCTGTCCCTCGCTGCATGCCAAAGCAATTTAAACCAACCAAACCTAATTTAACGTAACTGCAGTTGCCCGGAGCCCCAATGGTTGGATGTCATGACGCCGACGGTAGGTAGACATGACCTGTACATGTCGGAGCAGCTTGAAACTTGGGGCGACAATGCGCGTGAGTCAGGATGGCGAGAATTTTGGAGTAAGTGCAAAACTTGAGCGGGTATATACCGTACAGTAATACCTGGGATTACGAGTGTATTGCTTTACGAGTGTTTTCATTTACGCGCAACACAACTTCACTAAAAATCCCTTGGTGTGGTTTCTGACGCCTAACTATTGCCAAGAGACATCAGGATCTAACTCTTTTAACGATAACTATAAATGAGTTTCGTTATGTGAGCCCAGAAGACAGTTTTGGGGTAGGAAGTTGGGAAATATAATCGGCTGAGTATGACAATCTGGCAATGTTGATGAGTATCTTGTTTAAATGAGTCAAGGATATGTGCTTGGGTTCCCTGTGTTTGCTGCAAGACGAGAGCACTCACAGCGATCAACAATGGCAATGGGTCTCAGGCTGGTGTCACACTGGGCCTTTTTCTTACAATCGCGTTGACGTTGGCGCAGCTGGCAACTCCAACTTTCCTGGGTGTACGTTACTCCCTAGGGGGCTTCGTGGTGCAGTGGTTAGCACACTCCGCTCACAACCGAGAGAGCCCGGGTTCGATTCCCCGGCGGAGTGGAAAAATTTGTGCGGCTTTTCCGATACCCTACGCCCCTGTCCACCCAGCAGTGAATGGGTACCAGGTCTTAATCGGGGGTTGTGTCCCGTCTCCTGGGGTCTGTTCCCTTCTCCTATCATTCCTTCCCCTTCTGTCTCTCTCCAGCATATGACCACAGATGTTGCGCCCACTAAACAAAACTTTCCAACTGTTCCCTTCTCCTATAATTCCTTCCCCTTCTGTCTCTCTCCAGCATATGACCACAGATGTTGCGCCGACTAAACAAAACTTTCCAACTGTTCCCTTCTCCTATAATTCCTTCCCCTTCTGTCTCTCTCCGGCATATGACCACAGATGTTGCGCTGACTAAACCAAACTTTCCAACTATCTACGTCACTCCTCCCAACCAAGGAAGGATGGTTGCCCGTATCCACAATGTAAACAAACCAGTTGCCCTGTATCCACATGGCGCCGGCTGCAAAAGTATGGGCTGCCGTGGTTTGTGGTGTTGTTGCTCAAATTACTGACTTGTTGCTTCAGTCAAATGGAAGGAAGAAGCGATTGTGGGTACGATCATGGCTTCATAGACAGGAGGACAGGAGTGTTTACCCGAACCAACAACTTCCTCTTGGTTTGGCCTACGGGCGAACCTGCGACCAGCGAGACGGGAGAGTCGCTCCTTAACCAGTCTGCCGAAGAGGTACCCACAGGGGAGGCTCGCCCATCAGGCAAGTCAACTGCACTACAGGTAAACACATTAACAAGAGGGATGAGGTAGAAACTAAGGTCAGTATTAAAAGACACTTTCGCTACCCACACCAGCTATTTTTAAAGGTCAAACAGGGGGTCACTTGAGTTCTAATGAGTGTTTCTTCAGGTTCATGGTACAGAGGAAGGGTCAAACTACCACCAGGGTCATAAAGGTACTCCTGTAAATGCCCACAACTCCTACGAAAGCCTTGTCAAATATGTGTTCCTGGGCAGCGAAGTGTCTTATAATACGACCCTTAGGACTCTTGTGCAGGGCCATACTGAGTCAGCTGATTGAATGTAAACAGATCACATTCCATAATTTTATCCCTGTTGATGTAGGAGCATTAACCCCTTGGATGCTGATTTCCTACAAGAAGACATCACCAAGCTACAGGAGCAAAACGTGTCTGCTACAATTCAATGAAGAAAATGTAAAGTCCTGCACCTTGGGAGGAGATATCCAGCACACCAATACCACATGGGAAACACTCCACTATCCACCACAGAGGCAGAGAAAGACCTGGGAGTGTATGTTACCAGGCTACCAGTGAAGGGATACCCAGCACACCAATACCACATGGGAAACACTCCACTATCCATCACAGAGGCAGAGAAAGACATGGGAGTGTATGTTACCAGGCTACCAGTGAAGGGATATCCAGCACACCAATACCACATGGGAAACACTCCACTATCCACCACAGAGGCAGAGAAAGACATGGGACTATATGTTACCAGGCTACCAGTGAAAGCCAAATCCGTGCCAATCGCAGCGGACGGGTTAATGTTATCATAATCAACGAAATAAGACTTTGTTCGTTACTGGTTACTGATTTGGTAAGGTGCTAGTGTAGGGCCGAGCACACTGTACATAGCTGTAATTTTTATTTTTATTTTTACGTGTATGCCTATAGGACCGGTAGGCTTGCTTGAGGGGCCTGGATGGTAGTTGGCCCCAGCCCGTCATGGCGCAGGCAAGTGTTTATAGTGGCGCCATCTTCTCCTGGCTCATGCTGCCCCCCGGAACTCCTTCTTGATTCACTTGGACCGTTTCCTCTAGAGTCCGGGTTGATGGGTGGTCTTCAGGACAGCATGTGGGTAGTTTTAAGCCACTCGGCGGTGACTGAAAAATCCCAGGTGGTAGCGTGGGATTCGAACCCGCGTCGTCCATCACGCGGTTAATGTGGGTCCAGCACGCTACCACTCAGCCACCGTGTTTCCTCAGTACCAGTTTACATTTTTTTTACAGGGGGAAGAAGAAAACTGGTATATTTAGTAGTGTGTTTCTCCAGTAAAAAATTAATGATGTCCACTCAAACAACTTCTATATGGCATAACATTGATTTTAGCACGATCAATATAATGCTCATTTTTATGCAGTTACTGGCATGGTTGTCATAGACTCTCGATGTTGCTTTTGTAGTGCGGCGACTATGCCTGATGAACAAGCCTCCCATAACCCACTTAACCCGGTAGCAGCGGGGATCATGTTTCTTAATGGTCCCTCCAAGCGAGAAAAATGAGAAAAAATCACCCCTCACAAACCATTTCATAATATATATCAAAGCATTTGTGATCAGATTATGTATCATCTATTTTGGGGGTTAAAATCATGGCACAAATTTGGCCCGTCTCTGCTACACGGTAAAGCCACAAATTTGCCCTGTCTGCTACACGGTAAAGCCACAAATTTGGCCGGTCTCTGCTACACAGTAAAGCCACAAATTTGGCCCGTCTCTGCTACACGGTAAAGCCACAAATTTGGCCGGTCTCTGCTACACAGTAAAGCCACAAATTTGGCCCGTCTCTGCTACACGGTAAAGCCACAAATTTGGCCAGTCGCTGTTACACGGTAAAGCCACAAATTTGGCCAGTCGCTGTTACACGGTAAAGCCACAAATTTGGCCCGTTGCTGCTACACGATAAAGCCACAAATTTGGCCCGTCACTGCTACACGGTAAAGCCACAAATTTGGCCCGTCACTGCTACATGGTAAAGCCACAAATTTGGCCCGTCGCTGCTACATGGTACAGCCACAAATTTGGCCCATTGCTACACGGTAAAGCCACAAATTTGGCCCGTCACTGCTACATGGTAAAGCCACAATTTTGGCCCGTCGCTGCTACAAGGTAAAGCCACAAATTTGGCCCGTCTCTGCTACATGGTAAAGCCACAAATTTGGCCCGTCGCTGCTACACGGTAAAGCCACAAATTTGGCCCGTCACTGCTACATGGTAAAGCCACAAATTTGGCCTGTCGCTGCTACATGGTAAAGCCACAAATTTGGCCTGTCACTGCTACATGGTAAAGCCACAAATTTGGCCCGTCGCTGCTACACGGTAAAGCCACAAATTTGGCCCGTCGCTGCTACACGGTAAAGCCACAAATTTGGCCCGTCGCTGCTACACGGTAAAGCCACAAATTTGGCCCGTCGCTGCTACACGGTAAAGCCACAAATCTATGAAAATCCACATACAACCGAAACCGAGCCATTGAAAACTGTACTATTTGAGGGACAACTAGAAAATATAGAAAATAAAACTCCCGGGGCATGACACTCTCACCGGCATCTTGGCAATATAGACTTTATCTTCATGGTAGGAAAAAGCGTCGAGAACAACCGAGACCTCTTCCTTGTCTATGTCGAACTAGCGAAGGCTTTTGACACCATGAACAGAGACATACGAAGAGCACACTCACCATATGTGGATGTGGATGAAGGAGTTCCACACGGTAATGTCAGCCCTCGTAATCACAGGCTGTCTTGTCTCTGAACCCTATGAAGTGTGTTGGTGTCAGGTGAGACGGCGTTCTTGTACCAGGTATATTTTAACATCTATCTTGGCGTCATCCTCAACAATTGTAACGTTAATGTTGAAGCTTTTTTTCTTCAGTTCAAGGGCATAAAAAAAAGGTCGAAATATAGCAATGTTTTGTTTACACATAACTCTATAGCAGCCGTTATGATACAAGTTTATACTGAGGCTGAAGGATACAATCGAGGTGAACTTGCTTCGATATTCATGCCTGTACATTCAAGGTCCACTGTTGTGTATATATATATATGGCCCCTACCCGTATTGAGACAAGGACATTAACCCGGTAGCAGCAACGGGCCAAATTTGTGGCTTTACCGTATAGCAGCGACGGGCCAAATTTGTGGCTTTACCGTGTAGCAGCGACGGGCCAAATTTGTGGCTTTACCGTGTAGCAGAAAATGGCCAAATTTGTTGCTTTACCGTGTAGCAGCGACGGGCCAAATTTGTGGCTTTACCGTGTAGCAGCGACGGGCCAAATTTGTGGCTTTACCGTGTAGCAGCGACGGGCCAAATTTGTGGCTTTACCGTGTAGCAGCGACGGGCCAAATTTGTGGCTTTACCGTGTAGCAGCGACGGGCCAAATTTGTGGCTTTACCGTGTAGCAGCAACGGGCCAAATTTGTGGCTTTACCGTGTAGCAGCGACGGGCCAAATTTGTGGCTTTACCGTGTAGCAGCAACTGGCCAAATTTGTGGCTTTACCGTGTAGCAACAACGGGCCAAATTTGTGGCTTTACCGTGTAGCAGCGACGGGCCAAATTTGTGGCTTTACCGTGTAGCAGCGACGGGCCAAATTTGTGGCTTTACCGTGTAGCAGCGACGGGCCAAATTTGTGGCTTTACCGTGTAGCAGCGACAGGTCAAATTTGCACCATGATTTAAACCCCCAAAATAGATGATACATAATCTGATCACAAATGCTTTGATATATATTATGAAATGGTTTGTGTGAGGGGTGATTTTTTCTCATTTTTCTCGCTTGGAGGGACCATTAAGAAACATGATCCCCGCTGCTACCGGGTTAAACAGAGACAGTACTTTCAATCTTAAAAAAAATTTGAATCAGTGGAGTTCCCATCAAACTACAAATTAAAAGCCAGCGCCTACATGTGGCCGTATTTCTTAAGGATAAAGCTGTTTTCAGATGTAATGGACAGGGTCAACCACCTTTCAAACCACTGGGGAGGCGGTGGCTGAGTGGTTAGCGTGCCGGCCTCGCATTCGGAGCACTGTCCATGATGTGGGTTCGAATCCGCCGCAAACAACCTGGGATTTTTCAGTCACTGCCGAGTGGCTTAAAACTACCCACATGCTGTCCTGAAGACCACCCATCAACCCGGACTCTAGAGGAAACCGTCCAAGTGAATCAAGGAGTTCCGGGGGGCAGCATGAGCCAAGAGAAGATGGCGCCACTATAAACACTTGCCTGCGCCAGAACGGGCTGGGCCGAACATCAGGCCCCACTGGGAAGAAGCCTACTGGTGCAATAGGCCGCGACGAAAAATAAAAAAAAATAAAATTGCCTCATATTCACTAACATTCACTGAAGAACTGCTATTACAGGCCCCATCATGCCCACAGGATACACTGCATATGAATACGACTGAGAGGATCAACACGATATCTGATCCTTTCAGTATAAATAATTAAGTTTTGGCTGAATATAATACGATCAGGGAGTGCTAATGGTAACCGGGTCTGTACACCTGGTATTCGATATATGCGAGTTCGAAATATGCTAATTCGCTCATATGCGACTCACCTAAATGTGCCAAGTATTCGTTTTATGTGAGAAAAATTCGCTGTTATGTGAGTATCGGCGCTGGTGCGACTGGTTGGTGAGGTATGGTGACACACACGAGGTCGGTGGGTTCAAATGTTTTCCCCCAATTTCCTCGGCTATACTTAACCTTTTCCTCCCTCTGATCCTAAAGTTAATCCTCAGGTAGCTAATTATCAGCTTAAATCTGTACTAATGTGCTTTATTATTGTGAAACGGTGCCGGGATGAATAGTTAGATGGTTCGAAAACGGGTCATGGAACATAGCCCCCTATAGTTAATGGGATGATGGGTTCGATATATGCAAATTCACATTATGCGAGCTTTTTGCAGAACGTAACCCTCACATATAAGGAATACCTGGTGTACAGTCATACCTCAGTTTACGAGTTTAATTCGTTCCGTCATTCTGCTCGCAAACCCAAAAACTCGTAAACCAAAACAAATTTCCCCATTTAAATTGATGTGCATCCCATATCCCAATAAATATTAACAAAAATCCTTTTACATGTTCTTTTACACACCGGGCATTTTTCCTACAAACGTTTGAGCTGGGAGGATCCGCGTTCGCCCGTAGGCCAAACCAAGAGCAGGTTGTTGGTTCGGGTAAACACTCCTGTCCTCCTGTCTGTGAAGCCATGATCGTACCCACAATCGCTTCTTCCTTCCACTTGACTGAAGCAAACCACAGCAGCCCATATTTTTGAAGCCGGCGCCATGTGGATACAGGGCAACTGGTTTGTTTACATTGTGGATATGGGCAACTAACCTTGGTTGGGAGTGACGTAGAGAGTTGGAAAGTTTTGTTAAATTGCTTTGGCATGCAGTGTGGTACAGCGGGAATGTGCAGCGTAGGATGGGACACGCCGGCGGCAGTCCATTATGCCGGCCGGTAGTGCAGGAAATATCTCTCCGCTGAAATAGTCATACCTCGCCTTATGGGTTTAATCTTTTCCACAATTTTGCTCGCACATCAAAACGCTCGTAAACCAAAACAATTTTTAGGATGGGACACGCCGGCAGCAGTCCATTATGCCGGCCGGTAGTGCAGGAAATATCTCTCCGCTGAAATAGTCATACCTCGCCTTATGGGTTTAATCCGTTCCAGAATTTTGCTCACACATCAAAACACTCGTAAACCAAAACAAATTTCACCGTTGAAGTTAATAGGAATTCCAATCATGCATCTCATACCCCAAAAAATATTAACATAAAAATCATTTTACATGTTATTTTAAACAGAATGAAAGTAATTTTACAAACAACTAGCAATGATGATTCATATTTATATAATTCAGTATAATAGGGGTATATAGGGGTTCGAATCCCCACGCTACCACCTGGGATTTTTCAGTCACCGCCGAGTGGCTTAAAACTACCCACATGCTGTCCTGAAGACCACCCATCAACCCGGACTCTAGAGGAAACCGTCCAAGTGAATCAAGGAGTTCCGGGGGGCAGCATGAGCCAAGAGAAGATGGCGCCACTATAAACACTTGCCTGCGCCATGACGGGCTGGGGTCAAACACCATCCAGGCCCCTCAAGCAAGCCTACCGGCCCTATAGGGGGGGGAAGCAACGTCCATAATTTGAGTAACAGCAGAACAAGCCACCAAGCCACAACAGCCCTTACTTTTCGAAACGGCGCCATTAAGAGAGGATTGAGAGAGGGAAGAAAGTTGGAAAGTTTGGTTTAGTCGGCGCAACATCTGTGGTCATATGCCGGAGAGAGAGACAGGAGGGGAAGGAATTATAGGAGAAGGGAACAGACCCCAGGAGACGGAACACAACCCCCGATTAATACCTGGTACCCATTCACTGCTGGGTGGACAGGGGCGTAGGGTATCGGAAAAGCCGCCCAAATTTTTCCACTCCGCCCGATATAACCTTGATTAACCCCTTGACTGCGAATTCCTACAGTAAGACCTCACCAAGCTGCAGGAGTGGAACAAAAAGTGGCTGCTACAATTCAGTGATGAAAAATGTGAAGTTCCGCACCTTAGGAGGGGATACCCAGCACACCAATACCACATGGGAAACACTCCACTATCCACCACAGAGGCAGAGAAAGACCTGGGAGTGTATGTTACCAGGCTACCAGTGAAGGGATATCCAGCACACCAATACCACATGCGAAACACTCCACTATCCACCACAGAGGCAGAGAAAGACCTGGGAGTGTATGTTACCAGGCTACCAGTGAAGGGATATCCAGCACACCAATACCACATGGGAAACACTCCACTATCCACCACAGAGGCAGAGAAAGACCTGGGAGTGTATGTTACCAGGATACCAGTGAAGGGATATCCAGCACACCAATATCATATGGGAAACACTCCACTATCCACCACAGAGGCAGAGAAAGACCTGGGAGTGTATGTTACCAGGCTACCAGTGAAGGGATATCCAGCACACCAAAAAAGGAGGATACATAGTAAGTGAAGAAGACGTAAAGATGGGGAAAAAAATAAAAATAAAAATAAAGAGAGAGAGGAAACCGATTAACAATAAGAAATAGAACAAAACGTAGACATGAAGGAAACGAAGAAAAAGAAAAGAAAATAGAGAAAATACCAACAGAAGTAACAGTAGCATAGGGAATAAGCAGAAAGCGAGGATGATGAAGAAGGAAGAGCAGGAGAGAGAGAGAGAGAGAGAGAGAGAGAGAGAGAGAGAGAGAGAGAGAGAGAGAGAGAGAGAGAGAGAGAGAGAGAGAGAGAGAGAGAGAGAGAGAGAGAGAGAGAGAGAGAGAGAGAGAGAGAGAGAGAGAGAGAGAGAGAGAGAGAGAGAGAGAGAGAGAGAGAGAGAGAGAGAGAGAGAGAGAGAGAGAGAGAGAGAGAGAGAGAGAGAGAGAGAGAGAGAGAGAGGGAAAACTGGTGAAGAGGAAAAGAGGGTGAGAAAAGAGAAAAGGTACTGTGAGAAACTTGAAAGGAGGAGGAGGAGGAGGAGGAGGAGGAGGAGGAGGAGGAAGAAGACAAAGGTGGTATAATTTACGAGAAATATTATGTTCGTGGGGATCAATGGCGTGTGTGTGTGTGTGTGTGTGTGTGTGTGTGTGTGTACGTAGGTATACCGTACACACACACACACACACACACAAATCACGGTCATAAATCACATCTCGACCCACACAACAAACATTTAATGGCCGTGGGTTGACACTTTTCTCCCTCCCTTCCCTCCCTTTCCTCTCCCTCATTCATTCTCACCTCCCTACCTCCCTACCTTACTCTCCCTCCCTTTCTCAGCTTCCTTTTTCTCCTCTACGGCTCTCCCTCCCTCCCTTCCTCCTTTCCTTTCTCTCTTTCTCCCTCCTTTCCTCCCTTTCCTCTCCCTCATTCTCACTTCCCTACCTACCTTCCTTTCTCTCTCCCTCTCTCACCATCCTACCTCCCCTCTGCGCCTCTTCCTCCCTCCTTCCATACCTCCATGCAGCTGTTTCTCCCCTCCTTTCCTCCCTCTCTCACCTACTCTCCCTCCCTCTCTCTCCCTCTCTCTCTCTCCCTCCCTTTCCTTTCTTCTATTTTCTCCATTCACTCGAGCGCTCATAACCAGCTTACCCGCAATCTCTCTCTCTCTCTCTCTCTCTCTCTCTCTCTCGCTCGCTCTCTTTCTCTCTCGCTCGCTCTCTTTCTCTCTCGCTCGCTCTCTTTCTCTCTCGCTCGCTCGCTCGCTCTCTCTCTCTCAACGAAGCAGTGCGTGTCATCCGAACAAAAAACGAGTCACGGCCACGTCCCTCCACCCCACCCGTGTAAATAGACGCCGTGCATCGCAACAAACCCGTAACCGTGATCCCGCAAGTACCACCACCTCTATTACTAAGCCTCTAGATAACTTAAAAATCCTTAGTTTCAATGCGCGTAGCCTAAGAAACAAATTTGATGAACTGAGATGTCTTGCTTTAACAGAAAATTTTGACATAATTGCTATAACCGAAACATTTATCGACACCACAAATATTGATTTAAGTTCCGAATACAACATAGATGGCTACAGACTCTTCAACAAAGATCGTGTAAACCGTAGAGGCGGTGGCGTCGCCCTTTATGTCAAAAGCTATTTGCAACCCACTGACAAAACACTGGGAAACAGTAACGTTGAACATTTGTGCGTGCGAGTAAACATTGCAAAAGTCAACTTAAATATATCTGTCACCTACAGACCTCCCGGGCAATCACTCGATGACGACCTTGAAATGTACAGCGTCTTAAGGCAGTCACTTAATAACAGCGACTCACTGATATTAGGAGACTTTAACCTCCCCCATATCGACTGGGCGACACTGTCAGGTACAGAAGGCGAGTCACATAGAATGATCGAATTTCTAGAAGAAAATTATCTAAGCCAAATGGTTTCTGAGCCAACTCGACAAAATAATATACTCGACCTTGTTATAACGACCCAAGATAACCTAATCAGTAGTGTCACGGTAGGAGAACACCTCGGTTCTTGCGATCATAATTTAGTGCGCGTCGACATTAAAGCTCAATCATCAGTGACTGAAAATAAAGTAAAGGTGCCCAATTTCAAAAGAGCTAACTTCGTAGAAACTGACAAAACTAACAGAAATACAACTATCAGATGACGGCAACGTAGAGGAAGCCTGGCTAAGCCTTAAAAATCACTTACTCACTCAGCAGAACACATTCGTCCCCTTGTGCGAGAAGCGAATTAACACTAATAAAGCCCACCGTGGTTTAATAGCGAAATTAAACAATCAGTCAATGAGAGAAAATTGTTTTACAGGTTAAAGAAAGAACAAAGCACGCCCGAAAACATTAGACTTTATAATGATGCCAGGCGACGAGTAAAAAGACTAGTAGGTCAGGCAAAGCGTAGATACGAAGAAAATATTGCAGCCAACTGTAAAATAATCCGAAATCTTTCTTCAGTTACATAAACAACAGAAAGGCGATCAAAAGTGGTATTGGACCTTTAACAAACAGCGACGGTGCACTAGTGACTGACAGCCAACACATTGCAAACCTCTTAAACAATTACTTTTCCTCGGTGTTTAATACTAACAGTCTTCCTCTCGCTACCACCAACACCAGTACTATTGTAAATCTCGAGCATGCATTGCCTAATTTTGAAATAACAACCGATGAAGTCCTTAAAGCTCTCCATTCACTTAAAACAAATAAAAGTCCTGGACCTGACAAAGTATATCCAACTCTGCTGAAAGAAACAAAGAGCGAAATACTCTCCTCCCTCACAACCGTATTCAATATGTCCTTGCGACAAGGCATCGTCCCTTCAGATTGGAAAAAGGCTAACGTGACACCGATTTTCAAGAAAGGAGACAATAATGTACCAGGTAATTACAGGCCCATTAGTCTAACTTCGGTTGTAGGTAAGCTACTTGGCATAATTAGAGACAAAATTGTGAATTACCTTGAAAGCCACTCATTGATTGGGGACTCACAACATGGCTTCCGAAACAAAAGATCCTGCCTATCAAACCTATTAACCTTTTATAACGACCTCTTCACTGTTTATGACGTAACCAAATCACTGGACGTAGTCTATCTTGATTTCCAGAAAGCGTTTGATAAAGTCCCGCATCATAAATTACTTTACAAATTAAAGCAAATAGGTATTGACGGTCAAGTAAACCAATGGATCGCGAATTGGTTGAGCAACAGACAACAAAGAGTAGTGATTGACGGATTTAACTCAGAGTGGGCGCCTGTCACTAGTGGCGTCCCTCAGGGCTCGGTCCTTGGCCCAGTGCTCTTCATTATTTACATCAACGACGTGGATGTTGGACTCAATAACCGCATTAGTAAATTTGCAGACGAC
The DNA here is from genome assembly GCF_024679095.1 of Eriocheir sinensis. Lineage (NCBI taxonomy): Eukaryota > Metazoa > Arthropoda > Malacostraca > Decapoda > Varunidae > Eriocheir > Eriocheir sinensis. Next base: position 1,012,534 of record NW_026111720.1, read on the forward strand.
ACAAAGATTGGCAACTCGGTTCTCACGGACGAAGACAGGCAAAGCCTCCAAGAGGATTTGCACAAAATTTCAGCTTGGTCGGATAGATGGGAGATGCCCTTTAACGTAGACAAGTGCCAGATCCTTCAAGTTGGAACGAGGAATAAGAAGTTCGAATACGAAATGCGCGGCGTTAAACTCAAAAGCGTTCAATGCGTCAAAGACTTGTGGGTCAAAATCGCGTCAAACCTCAAATTCTCACAGCAATGCATCGATGCAGCAAATAAAGCGAACAGAATGTTGGGCTTCATTAAAAGAAACTTTGTATTCAAGAATAAAGATGTAATACTCCCGCTCTACAACAGTTTAGTCAGACCCCACTTGGAATATGCGGTACAGTTTTGGTCTCCCCACCATGCAAAGGATATTGCTAAATTAGAAGGTGTTCAGCGTCGGGCAACGAAAATGATCCCTTCCTTGCGCAACAAATCCTACGAAGAAAGGCTTTCTACCCTTAACATGTTCTCTCTTGAGAAACGTCGCCTCCGAGGAAAACTGATCGAATGTTTTAAAATACTTAATGGTTTCACGAATGTAGACAGATCAACATTGTTTATGATCGATGACACTTTGCGCACGAGGAACAATGGCGTAAAACTCAGATGTAGACAAGTAAATTCAGACTGCACCAAATTTTTCTTCACCAACGTTGTAGTGCGAGAATGGAATAAGCTTCCACCGTCAGTGGTCCGGTGTAACACGATTGACTCCTTCAAAAATAAGCTCGACCGTCACTTCCTTCAACTTAATATCAACTAGAGTAGAAATGCAACGTTTTGGAGTCTTCTGATTAATGTAAAATCACTTAGGTTTAAGGACAGACCACCAAGTCTGGACCATGGGGTCTGTGTGGTCTGATTTTCCATGTAAATCTATGTAAATCTCTAGCTCGCTCGCTCTTTCTCTCTCGCTCGCTCTCTCTCTCTCTCTCTCTCTCTCTCTCTCTCTCTCTCTCTCTCTCTCTCTCTCTCTCTCTCTCTCTCTCTCTCTCTCTCTCTCTCTCTCTCTCTCTCTCTCTCTCTCTCTCTCTCTCTCTCTCTCTCTCTCTCTCTCTCTCCCCACGTTTCCCGTACCAGCCAGCACCAGCGCACCTTTTCGGGAAGAGTCTGCCGGATGTGGAACATGTTCACGGCCTGTGTACCAAACATCCGGGAGATGAACACCCAAAAAATAAAACTGTCGGCCCACCACTGGAGGGGCTCACTCCCCACTCCACTGACACTCGTGGTGGAGCAGTGACACGAGTGTAGTGTGCAGTGCGTTCACATATATTCTGTATTGTATGTTATTTTTTATAGTATATATATTTTTTATAGTTTATGTAGTTATTTTTTATATAGATTTTATTCTGCCCTTTGAATAGGCAGCACACGACAGTGCACCTTTGGGTATGTAAATAGTATACATGTGCCTATGTTTAAATAAAATAAAAAATAAAAATAGAGAGAGAGAGAGAGAGAGAGAGAGAGAGAGAGAGAGAGAGAGAGAGAGAGAGAGAGAGAGAGAGAGAGAGAGAGAGAGAGAGAGAGAGAGAGAGAGAATCAGACAGACAGACAGAAAACGAGAGAAAAAAAAGCAATAAAATAACCAACAAGAAAATGAGCTAGACTAACAAGACAAAAATAAAAAAAATAATAAAATGCAGCCAAATAAAAAATGGATTAACAAAAACACAAAAAAAGACAGAAAACGAGAAAAAACGAAAGCAATAACAAGCAACAAAAAAAGCAAACACGACCCCCGCCCCCGCACCCCTCCCCCCCCAAAAAAAAGACAAAATGCAGCAAAATTCGGCGCCGCTCCCTAACAGGCTTCATACATTAACGCGCCTTCATTTACTTCCTAATTAACATTAAATTAGCACAGGTAAGGTCGCCCAGACTCAGGTAACCTTCCCCTAACAGGAAAGAGATGGCATGGGGAGGGAAGGGAGGGAAGGGGAGGGGAGGGGATTGGGGAAAGTGAGGAGAAGGGAAGGGAAGGGAAGGGAAGGGAGGGGAGGGGATGGGACTGGGGAAAGGGAGGAGAAGGGAAGGGAAGGGAAGGGAGGGAAGGGAGGAGGTAGTGGTGGGTTCTATCTCCCCCTGTGAGGAAAGATGGGCTGAGGGTGAAGGGAGGACAGAGAAGTAAGGGGAGGAGAGGGGAGGGGAGTATGGAGAGGGGAAGGGAGGATGAGAAGGAAGGAAGGGAGGGGAGACGGACGGGGAGAGAGGAGGGGCAGGGAGAGGAGGGGAGAAGGTGTTTTTTTTTCTCTCTACCAGGAACGAGATGGGTAGGAAGGGGAGGGGAGGGGAGGAGAAGGGAGGGAGAGGGGAAGGGAGGATGATGGGAAAGGATTAGAAAAGCACAAAGGAAGGGAAGGGAGGGGGGAAAGGGAGAGAAGGGAGGGGAGGAGAGGAAACGGGAAGGAATGCATTGGGAGATGGGAAAAGGGAGGGGAGGGGATGGGAAGGAAGGAGAAGGTGGTAGTGTTTTAGGTGGGAGGTAAGCATGGAAGAGGGGAGGAGGGGAAGGAGAAGGAAGGGGAGGGAAGGGGGGAGAGGGGAGTGGAAGGGAAGGGGAAGGTAAGGGAGGGGGGGAGGGGAGGGAGAAGGTTGCAAATGACGTGTTTTATGAACGAAGAGGGGAAGGAACGCAGGGAGGAGAGGATAAAGGGAATGAAGGGAAGGAAAAGAAAGGGAAAAAAAGAAGGAAAAGAGAAGGGGAAGAAATAAAAGGAAGCGGAGGTGCGTGAAGAGGGGAGTGTTGAGGATAGTCTGAAAAGAGGCGGAAAGTGAGGGAAGGAAAACAATGGATATGACGAGGTGAAAAAAAAGGAGAATTAGGAGAGCCGTAGGGGGTGAAGAGAGAGAATGAGAGAGGGAAGATACAGAAGCCAGGAGGGGAGGAGGGGAAGATGGGGGAGGTAGAGAGAAGGGCAAAAAAAGATGAAGGGGTGGAGAAAGGAAAGAGCAAGAGAGTTAGGAAAGCAGCATGTGAGGAGGGGAGAAATGGGGGAAGGGGAATGGATAGAGGATAGGTTGGGAAGAATGATGGAAGAAGAAGGGAAAGAAGGGAAGGAGAGGAGATGGAGGAGATGATGGGTTTGGATATTGAATAGTAGATAAAGTTGGAGAGACGGAAGGGAGAGAGTAAAAGGGGAACAGACAAGTAAGGATAGAGATTGAACGGAGAGAAGAGGGGAGGGGAGGGGTAGGGAGGGTTAAGGAAAGGAAAGGAAGGAAGGAAAAGGAAATAGCGAGGAGGAGAATAGGAGGAAATTAGATGAGGTGAGAGGAAGAGCAGTGTTACCATATTATCGTATTCATCCACGCAGCACATTTATTTCCCGGTTTCTGACTCCCAGCTATCGCAAACAAACACCAACAAGTAAGTCTTTTAACGATAACTTTAACTGGAATCTCGTTATCTGTGTGGGTAGGAGAGTTTTGGGCACTGGAACTGATAAATGCGAGGTTTTAAGTACGATAATAAGGCAACGCTGGGAAGGAGTGTGGCGAGGGGTGGAGGGAAGTAAGAAATGAGAGGGAGAATAGAGTTGATAAAGGGAGAAACGGAGTGGGATGAGAGAGGGAGAGGGATGAGCAAGGGTGGGAAAGGGAGTTTGGTGAGTGCTGTGTGAGAGGAGATTGTGCGGAGTGGGATTAAGAGATGAGAGGGATGAGAGGATGAAAAGAATAATCCTTCCCTTTTTTTTCTTTACTCTTTCCATGTAAATCCCACACACACAAAATGGAAAATCCCGGACTAAGTGTCTTTTTGCGCACCTCCAATTAACTCCATTACCTCTATCCCGTGTGTGTGTGTGTGTGTGTGTGTGTGTGTGTGTGTGTGTGTGTGTGTGTGTGTGTGTGTGTGTGTGTCCGTCTTTCAACTTTATTCTACATTTATTTTTTCTGTCTTTCCATCATTAAAAAGAAAAAGAAAAAGAACAAAATACCGAGAAAACACCACAAACCTTCAAATAAAAAAAAGACCCCCCCCCAAAAAAAAACACAAAAAGAAAAAACAAAGAAAAACAATAAAAACAACACAAACCCTCAAATAAAAAACAACAACCACGAACAAAGAAAACAAAAACAACCAACTAACAAAATATTAAAAAAAGAAATCACAAACGTATATTACTTCCCCTCCAGCCTTTTCTTTCCTCCCTTCCTTTTTTTATTTACCTTTGGCTCGGGAACAAATAATTTTGGGCTCGAGGCTGAAGACTGTAAACAAAAAGGAAAGTTCATTATATTTCCTGAGCCGAGGACTAGAGAACAGGAGGGAGGGAGGGAGAGGGAGAGGGAGAGAAGGTGGCGGAGGAGAAGAAAGGGAAACGGGCTGGAGAATAGACGGAAGGGAGGAAGGTAAGGTGGGGTGGGGGTGGGGGGCTTAAGATTAATAGGGTAAGGAAAGGGAAAAAAGGAGAAGGCAGGTAAAGGATGAGGTAAGGGAAGGTGAAGGAATAGGGTAAGGAAGGAAGGAAGGAAGGGAGGTAAAATTGGGAGGTAAGGAGAGAAGGTTGTGGAGTTAGAGAAGATATAAAAGACAAGGAGAGAAGAAAGGAAAGAAGGAAGGAGGGAAGGAAGGTAGGAAAGATGGAGGAAAGGATTTTAAGGAGAGAAGAGGGTAAGGAAGACACGGAAGGAGTCAGAGAAGGAAGGAAGGAAGGAAGAAGGAAAGGGAAGGAAAGGTGGTAGTAAGTCTTAGGTTCATCTATTAGTGTGGGCGGAGGGAAGAAGGGAAGGGAGGAAGGAAGGAGTCAGGGTGAGGAAAGCAGGTATAGTTTCCGCGAGGGACAAGAGAGAGAAAAAAGGAAGGGAAGGAAGGAAGGTGAGGAAGAAGGATGCAAGGAAGGAGGGAGGGAAGGAAGAAAGGTGGGAAGTAAGCAAGGAAGAAAGAAAAAAAGAAAGAAAGAAAAGAAAGAAAGAAAGAAAAAAAAGAAAGAAAAAAAGAAAGTAAGGAAGAAGGGAGGAAAGGAAAGGAAGAAAGGTGGGAATCAAGCAAGGAAGAAAGAAAGAAAGAAAGAAAGAAAGAAAGAAAGGAAGGAAGGAAGCAAGGGAGGAAGGAAGGAAGCAAGGAGGGAGGGAAGAAATAAATTGGTCTGAAGTTCATCTATTACCGAGGATGAAGGGAAAAGGGAAGAAGGGAGGAAGGAAGAGAGGAAGGGAGAAAGCAGGGTAAGGGAGGCGGGTAGGTCTCCACAAGGGACAGGTTATATTAAAAAGACCTTCCACTGCTACATCAGACTCCGCCTCAGTAAGCAAGATCAGCGACGGAAAACTAATATCACTCCAGCAACATTAATATCTACACACGCGGATAATCTCAACTACATGATTATGCCAAGGTAGTGTTTTTTTTCCCTCGTGAAGAGATTCCGAGCGAGTATTAAATTTCGCCTTAGTGAACAAGATTAGCAACATAAAATCAGCTTTTCTGTGATAACCTCAATATTTAAAAATGCCGATGAATCATTAAATCTGAACAACAGGGTTACGCAAAAGTCTGAGTTACAGTTAAAGATAATCTCATTCTCTATTTAATTCCTTCCTATTAAAAGATCTGCCGCAATTATAAAAACAAATATCACTCTTATGTAAAATTTATTATACTCCCACACCTCGACAACCTGAGCCCCGAGGTAGAATTTGCAATATAAAGAGATTCCAATTCCATATTCAATTCCGCTCAGAGATGATGAATGTAAGGTAAGGTAAGGGAAAGCGAAGGAATGGGGTAGCGTAGGGTAGGGTAGGAAGGTGACGAATCAGAACAAGATACAGAAAACAAATATCCCTCAAATTATGGAGCATTAATCTTTCCACTTGTTGAACTCTGATCTACATTCTTACACCAAGGTAGGAATTACCATAAAAGGATTCCAACTCTATATCAATTCCGCCTGTGTGAAGGGGGAAAGGAAGATGAGATTGAGGAAACAAATATCACTCAATTACGTAACATTATTTAATATTTCCGCATGTTGATAATTGGAACTGTACAAGATTACACTAAGGTTAGAATTTGTTGTCAAGAGATTCCAATTCCATATTTAATCCCGGGAAGTAATACCGTCTTGGTGGAGGAAGGAAGAAAAGCAATAAAATAAATATCACTCAAGTAACAATAAATTTTCACATGCCGATCATCTCAGCTATAACATTTTACCAAGGTTAGAATTCACCGAAAAGATATTCCAATTCCAGTTTTAACCCGGTAGCTGCGTGGATCATATTTCTTAAAGGCCAATCTAAACGAGAAAAATGAGAAAAAAATCATCACTCACGCAAACCATTCAAAATATACGTATATCAACGCATTGTGATCAGTTTATGCATCAGCTATTTTTGGGGGGATTATATCATGGCAAAAATTTAGCCCGTCGCTGGTACAAGGAAAGCCACAAATTAGGCCCGTCGCTGTTACCGGGTTAATCTCATCTTGGTGAAGAGAGGACAGAAGGAAGGAAGGAAGATAAGCAACATAAAATAAATATCACTCAGCTACGTGTGAGCATCAATCTTCACTCAAGTCGATAAAATAAAATACACGACTACGCTAAGGTTGGATTCGCCGTAAAGAGATTCCAATTCTATATATAATTCCATCCTAATACAATATCTACGACAATAAAGCACGAACATCACTCTCTTACTTAACATCAATACTACATCCACATCTCGATAACCTAAACGCCAAGGTAAAGTAAGATTCGCAGTAAAGAGATTCCAATTCTATATTATAATTCCGCCCTAATACAATATCTACGACGATAAAACACGAACATCACTCTTACATAACATCAATACTACACCACATCTCGTAACCTAAACGCCAAGGTAAAGTAAGATTCGCCCTAAAGAGATTCCAATTCTATATGTAATTCCACCCTAATACAATATCTACGACAATAAAACACGAACATCACTCTCTTACATAACATCAATACTACATCCACATCTCGTAACCTAAACGCCAAGGTAAAGTAAGATTCGCCGTAGAGAGATTCCAATTCTATATGTAATTCCACCCTAATACAATATCTACGACGATAAAACACAAACATCACTCTCTTACATAACATCAATACTACATCTAGATCTCGATAACCTAAACGCCAAGGTAAAGTAAGATTCGCCCTAAAGAGATTCCAATTCCACTTTAATCTCTTCATGGTGCAGGAAAAGGAGAATCACCCACCTGGTCGCCTCGCCCTGAAAGGAATCTAATACGCTGCCAAATTTCGCTAATCCCGAGCCGAGAGCCACGACGGGAGGCGGCGTGTTCCGGGCGCAGGTGAGGCTCATTAGGGGTTCGGGGAGGTGAGATTTGGGTTTCTTTCTGCGCTTTCTCGGGGAAGTTTGCTTTAATTTGGCGCGGTTTGTTATCCAAGGCGCGCTGTGGTTGCGTCTTTGCTTGCTTGGGCGTTGCGCTGAATGAAAAAGGAGGGGAAAATATTGTACAAGTAGTTATTAGGCTATTGCTTGTCTGCCTGTCACGATACATAAATAGAGGTGAATGATATTATCGAGGGTGTTCATTTATTACGTCTTTGCTTGCTTGGCGTTGCGCTGAATGAAAAAGGAGGGGAAAATATTGTACAAGTATTTATTTTATTAGGTTTTTGCTTGCCTGCCTGTCACGATACATAGATATAGGTGGATATTATCGAGGTCGCTCATTTATTACGTCTTGCTTGCCTGGCCGTTACGATGGATGATGAAAAGGAAAAATATTACCCAACGTGTTAGTTCATTATATATTTTCTTGCCTGCCTGTCACGATGCATGTAAACAGGAGGTATAACATTATCGATGGTGTTCATTTATTACGTTGTTGGTTGCTTGGCGGTCACGCTAGATGAAAAAAATGTTTTGCATGCAGGTAACGAAACACTATAAATTAATTGCAGTAATATAGTTTTGCGGGTAAGTTTGTTGTAATTTGTTTTAATTTAATGAGGCTCCATTTGGCTTTTTCTTTGGCATGACGAAAAGAAAAAAAAAATGTCATGTTAACTTTCTCCTTCAGAGGCTTCGTATGATTAGGAGAAGGCGCTGTTTGCATTTTTCTCTTTCGTATTTTCGCGGGAAAGTTTGTCTTTTTAAACTTTGTGTCGCTCAACGTCAAAGGTATTACTTGATTCCTTGTTGCGTGAGAAAGGCGGAAGGAAAGTCTGTTCTGGGAGGGAGGGAGAGGGTGGAGGCATTACTAAGTCTTCTATAACAATATTTCGTGTTTATGCCTCACCGGAGTTTTTTCTTAATATATATCTTTTCAATTTCCTTTTTTACATCAATACCAACTGGAAGGGTGATTACGATTTGGCGAGGATTGGCTATATTTCCCTTTCATAACGTTTACAAATATAATATCATACAAGTTTTTTTCATGCCCTATATTTCCCCTTCATAACGTTTACAAATATAATATCATACAAAGATTTTTTTCATGCCCTATATTTCCCCTTCATAACGTTTTGCAAATACCATAACACACAAAGGATTCCTCATTCAGTGGTGGTGACTATGTAGGTAACAATGAATATAAGTGTGTAAAGTAATTGTCAATACCCATCTCTTAACTTTTTAGACATTATTTTTCCTCCAGCCTATACATTTTTATTCTTTTGTTACTCTTCACCTTACGTTACTGTTGCTCATTAATTTTTCATATCCATATCTACCCATCGAGGGGACTCTGTTTGGGTCTATAAGAAAAAATCCCTAGACGCTCTTTATTTTATTTATTTATTTATTTATTTATATATTTATTTTTTTGCCAATGGTGATTTTATATTTCCGCGGACAAACTTTCCCTAATCCGGTCTCCTCACTATATCAGGTTTTCTTTGTTTCCTTTCTTCCTCGCCGAGATCATGAGGAGATAAAGGCAATGTGTTCACGTTAGCCTCGAGATCCCGGGGTTGTCTAATTTCATTCTGCGAGGCAAGTATTGAGTTTCCTTCCTCCGGTTTCGGTCAAGAAGCTGGTTTTAAAACGGTGCGACGCAATGCTCTTCCTTCCTTAATTGGCTCTTAAAGGTTGGTATTATAAGACACGTTCGCTTCTCACATCAGCTATTTCTAAAGGTCAAAGAGGGGGTCAGTCGGGTTATAATTAGCGTTTCTTCAGATTCATGGTACAGAAGGGCCGAACTACCATCAGGGTCATAAAACTACTACTGGATATGCCCACAACTCCTACGAAAGCCTTGTCAAATATGTGTTCTTGGGCGGCGAAATGTCTTAATACAACCCTTTGCTGATCACGATGCTGGGACCAAAGAGGAGGATAATGTTGCAGTGTTTGTAATGTAATGTATATTGCTAACATGGTGCGCCGCGACGTTCTTCCTCGGCTTTCTTTGTTGTCCATATAATGCCAGGACAAAGAGGGGAAGAACAACGCAAGTCATGTAATGTAATGGTAACATGGTGCGACCCTATGCTGCACCACCTTCCTCGTCTCTCTTTTGTTTATCATGACGCACGGAGAGAGAGAGAGAGAGAGAGAGAGAGAGAGAAAATGCTGTTCTTCAAAAGTGATCAGTGGTTTTCTTAGAGTATTTAGGTGGGGAAGTTAAATTAGGTGTGGTTAATTATATATATTATCTAAGGTGTTGTTTAATGTCTTTCCTCCTTGCTTCCTCGATTATTTATTTCTCTTTAAACTAGGTGTGGTTAATTATATATATTATCTAAGATGTTGTTTAATGACTTTCCTCCTTGCTTCCTCGATTGTTTATTTCTCTAAGGTGTGGATAAGAATTTAGGGCGTTGTTCCTTCCTCATCTCCTTTTCATGTAGCGTGACCATCAAAGAAACAATGATAAAATGAAAAAAAACACGGTGAACATTTTTTTACCTCTTTTTTTCATCTTTGCTTTCGTTACATACATAAAGAAGAGAAAAATAGTGCTAACGTTCACCTTAATACCTCAGCCTCGTCTCAAATTCAACGTTGCCAGATTGTCGTACTCAGCTTCTTATATTTACCGACTTCGACCCCAAAACTGTCTCGTGGACCCAAAGTTGCCAGATTCTCGTTCTTCACCTTTTATGTTTGCTGATTTCCAACCACAAAACTGTCTTCTCCGCCCAAATAACTGGCTTGGTCGCACTAATAACTGGCTTGGTATATAGTTAGCGTTAAAATGGTTAATTATTGCTGTTTCTTGGCAATAGTTATGGGGCAGAAACCGGTAGATATGATGCTCCGAGTACGATAATCTGGCATCGCTGCGTGGACCCCAATAAGGAGATTCACTTATAATTATCGTTAAAATAGTTAATTCCTGATGTTTCTTGGCAATAGTTAGGCGTCAGAAACCGGTAAATACAATGCTCTGAGTACGATGATCTGGCAACGGTGCTTAAATTACGTTTTCTTTCAGTATTTAGTGTTAAGTAGTTAGCATTTAATAGAGGTTTATTTTCCCCGTGATGTATGCCTTTGTTCGACACGATGCAAGACAAAGGAGGAGCGAAGATTACCATGTTCTGAGAAGGTGGAGTTGTTGTTTTTTATTACCTTACCGAGGAAGTTTATAGGCTTGTGTAAATATGGAGCTGATCTTTTAGCTAAGCCGATATTTGACTCCTTAGGTAACACAACGTATGGGAAAGGAAGGAAAGCAGGACAAGGGAGATAAGTATTGCCTCCTTGCCTTCCTCTCTCTCTCTCTCATCTCAATCCACTCCATGATAGTTGACTCCTTGGGTAACACTGTGTATGAGAAAGAAATGAAGAGGGAAGAAGATAAGGGTCGTATTTTAAGACATTTCGCCGCCCAAAAACACATATTTGACAAGGCTTTCGCAGGAGTTGTGGGCATTTCCAGGAGTAGTTTTATGGCCCTGGTGTTAGTTTGACCCTTCTTCTGTACCGTGAACCTGAGGAAACACTCATTAGAACTCGACTGACCTCCTCTTTAACCTTTAGAAATTGTTAATGTGAGAAGCGATAGTGTCTTATAATACCAACCTAAGTATTGCCTCCTAGCTTCCCACACTCTCTCTTCTCATGCACCTCAATCCACCGCGTAAGGAGGGAGGGAGGGAGAGGTTTGTTTCAACTCGCCGCGGCTCAAAATCAAAGGCGTTATTTTACTCCGTCCCTGTCGCCACGAAGAGAGGGAAGAATGTATCATGTGTGTGTTAACCTCGGCATCACAGGTTCACTTTGCCTCATTCCGGGAAGCTGGTATTAAGTTTTCCTTTGGCATATTTGCTGGGAAGTATATCTTGATTTGGATAAAACGAGAGGCAGGGAGAGAGTGTGTGGGGGGGAGATATATATATATATATATATATATATATATATATATATATATATAGAGAGAGAGAGAGAGAGAGAGAGAGAGAGAGAGAGAACATGTATCTAAATAGTTGAATAAGCAATAACAGTAATTTGGATACATAAAGATAGAAAGATAGATAGACAGAGATAAAGGGTGGGTGAAAAATATAATACCTGAGTAGTTCGAATAAGCAATAAAATGTAAAAGGAAATCATATACCTTAAAATTAACGTGTATATACTTTCAAAAAAATAATGTAGAACTCTAAGCCTTTCCCCGGACTCTCCTCAACGCGATACAAAGAAACAAGAAAATATTGTGTGTGTTTAGGTTTTAGCCCTCAGCCCTTGCTTCATCTCCTTCCTAGAACACGGTATTAGATTTTCCACGGCTCTTATTATAGTCTTGCGGGGAGGGCCAATCTAGTTTTTCTCTTTTTTGCCACTCTACTCTGTTCAGGAGCAGTAGGTAGCGGACTTTTTTTTCATTGCACTGTCTCCTCTGCTGTAAAAAAAAAATAGATGGCCTCTCGGTACAAGGCCCATATTCTTTAGCGCGTCGCCACCTCAGTTCGCCCCACTTTACTCTATTCAGGAGCAGTAAGTAGCGGGTGTTTTTTTATCATCGCACTATCTCCTCTGCGGTAAAAAAAAAGATGGCCTCTCGGTCTAATGCCCATATTCTTTAGCGCGTCGCCGCCTCAGTTCGCCCCACTCTACTCTATTCAGGAGCAGCAAGTAGCGGGTGTTTTTTTATCATCGCACTATCTCCTCTGCGGTAAAAAAAATAGATGGCCTCTCGGTCTAATGCCCATATTCTTTAGCGCGTCGCCGCCTCAGTTCGCCCGTTTGAAAAGCCTCACCTGGAAGTTCCTGAGGCTTTTCATGAACGCCCTTGTGATACTAATGATTGTTTGCACGACTTCCGCATCATCAGTTCATTTACAGAAACAAAATAGTATACGTCAATACATAATTCCTTTCGCTCTATCCACTGACCCTTTTTTTTTCCAATGCTTCAGCTCCGGTGCGTGTTTAGGCGAGGCGGATTAACTGTTTCATTGTCACGCTGAGGAGAGTGACGCTTCGTGTTGTTCGCACCGACACGCTTCCTGGTGCATTAGTTCGCCCTTCACGCTAATCAAAAAACTGTATGGACTCTCAATTGAATTTTTGGCAGTTTATGTAAGTATGCGACACTTAATTAAAAGGTTTGATGGCCACGTGTATATGCGCTCTGATTTTTATGATAATTGAGTGAATATATGAACTGTGAAGTGATTTTTTTTTTTTTTTATTAATTTAAGCTTGTTTTATTATTCCAGGATTTTTTTTTCTATTTAATGTTAGAAGAAGAAGAAGAAGAAGAAGAAGAAGAAGAAGAGTAGGAGGAGGAGGATAAAAGGAAGACGACGCGAAAAATAAAT
>NW_026111720.1:1030290-1142790 GCF_024679095.1 Eriocheir sinensis
GCCAGCAATATCTAGAGCAACAACAAGTGAGGGGCGACCAGAGTCCAGGGCGTCATGCCAAGACTTGCTGAGCAGGAGGAGGAGGTCTGATGCCGAGCGACCTCTCCTGAACCCGTGCTCTCTCCCTCTCTCTCTCTCTCTCTCTCTCTCTCTCTCTCTCTCTCTCTCTCTCTCTCTCTCTCTCTCTCTCTCTCTCTCTCTCTCTCTCTCTCTCTCTCTCTCTCTCTCTGGCGTAATCTCAAAAACACTAGATTCTCTCTCTCTCTCTCTCTCTCTCTCTCTCTCTCTCTCTCTCTCTCTCTCTCTCTCTCTCTCTCTCTCTCTCTCTCTCTCTCTCTCTCTCTCTCTCTCTCTCTCTCTCTCTCTCTCTCTCTCTCTCTCTCTCTCTCTCTCTCTCTCTCTCTCTCTCTCTCTCTCTCTGGCGTAGTCTCAAAAACACTAGATAAACACAACTCTCTCTCTCTCTCTCTCTGGCGTAATCTCAAAAACACTAGATAAACACAACTCTCTCTCTCTCTCTCTCTCTCTCTCTCTCTGGCGTAATCTCAAAAACACTAGATAAACACAACAAAACAACAACACCCAGCAAAGTAAACAAGCGAGATATGGCCAATACAAAGCAGGCCCTATCAGAAAAACCTATCCTCGCTATAGGCCGACGAAAACAAAACAGGAACAGGATACATAGGAATACATAGGGAGAACAGACACCAGAAGACCTGTCGGTCTATGGCGAGGGTGTGTTTACTACTGCTACTACTAGTAATCTACGTGTGGTAGGACAGGATAGAATAGATGAAGGCTCCTCCCCACCCACCTCTCCCTCCGGCAATGTGCCGGCAGGAAATAGTTAGAAGAGAACACCATGTGTCTTTAAGGAAGAAAGGGACATGGAAATTTTACAGTGAAGAAAGAAATAAGAGGAAATTACTACCCTTAACTTACGCTACTGGTCTTCTTTCTTCGTCTCGACATTCTTTATTAACTCATTCATTATTTTTTTATGGATCTCGTGTTTCTCTTTCATGTAGCAGTAGTAGAAGTAGTAGTAGTAGTATAGTAGTAGTAGTAGTAGTAGTAGTAGTAGAAGTAGTAGTAGTAGTAGTAGTAGTAGTAGTAGTAGTAATAATAGTAGTAGTAGTAGTAGTAGTAGTAGTAGCAGTAGTAGTAGTAGTAGAAGTAGTAATGGGAGAAGCAACAGGATTAGTGATAGTTGTAGTAGCAGCATAAGTAATAGTAGTAGCGGTTTAACACCCATACACATAATCCAACCCAGGCCACAGGAGCACACAGACGGGGAAGGGACGACAACCCCTCCACCCTGCACACACCCCGCGACAACCCAGACACAAAGGGAGGCACAGACAGGCTTGTTTGCAGACACACATCAGACACCCAGACCACGGAGACTTAACCCGATTTTCCCAGCCCATATTTCCTTTCTTTTCACCCCCTTCTCCTGCCCCCTCCCCCACACACACCCAGACCCCTCCCGCTCCCACCACATTCCCCCTTTTCTCATTCCTCCTGTTCTCTTTCTCATTCTCCTCTTTGATTTTGTTTCCCTTTTTCTTTCTTTTCTATTTCTCTCTTTGTGTCTTTTTTTGTTTGTTTAGTTTGCCCTCTTCTTGCACCCTTTTCTCGTTTATCGCATTTTCTTTCCCATTCTGCTTTTTTGTTTTGTTTTCCTTTTCCTCGTTTTCTTTCTCTCAGGTTAGGTTTGTTGTTTATTTACTCTATATAACCTCTCTTACTCCTTCTGTCCTTCCCATTCTCCTTTTCAGTTTTGTTTCACTTTTTCCTTAGTTTCCTTGTTTTCCTAGAGGGTTTTATTTTTATTATTTTTATTTTTCATATGTTCACTCCTCTTCCTATACATCCTTTCTTATTCCTCCTCCTGTTCTCTTTCTCATATCGCTCCAGTTTGGCTTTCCTTTCTCCTCCTTTTTCTCTTAGTTCTATTTTTTTTTTTTTTACGTGCACCTTTCCACCCCAATCCTATGCACCCTTTTCTCATTCATCTTCTTTTCCTCCTCAGTCTGCTCCTTGATTTTGTTTTCCTTTTTTTCTTCCTTTTTCCATTTCTATTTACATTTTTTCCTTACTTTGCATGTTTTCACCTCCCGTCACTTTTTTTTACTGTTCTGTTCTTAATCCCATTCTGCTCCTGTTTTTTTGTCTTTGTACTTTTTCCTTCTTCTCTTAGTTTTTTTTAGTTTTTTTATCTGTCTTTGTCTCTTTCCTGTACTGTCCATTCCTCCTGTTCTTTCCCATCCATAGATTTATTCATTATATATACACCCTCACACCGTTGCCAGATTGTCGTACTCAGAGCATATTATTTATCGATTTCTGACGCCTAACTGTTGCCAAGAAATATCGGGATTTAACTCTTTTAACGATAACTATAAATGAGTTTCGTTATTGGGGTAGGAAGTCGGGAAATATAAGCGGCTGAGTACGACAATCTGGCACGCTGCACCCTCTAAGCCATCATATATAGATTCATTAGTTATTGATATGTTGAACTTTACTGATGATCGAAGGCGTTTTGTTATTTTTTTTTACTGGGATTTGGTTCTTTATTCCATTGATAAATTTATAGCACACACACACACACACACACACACACACACACACACACACACACACACACACACACACACACAACCCCCCTACACACACACACACACACACACACACACACACACACACACACACACACATACACAATCCCCTCCCACACACACACACATACAATCTCCCCCATACACATTCACATACAACCGCCCCCCCCCTCCCCCCCACACACACACTCCCACGCTCCTATATCACCCTCCCAGCATCCCTTCTTCCCTTCCACTTCCTCATTACTTTCCCTCGCCCTTCTTCCTCTTCCCCTCCCCCTTCCACCCCCCACCCCCCGTCTCCTTCCTCCTCAAAATGCACCCGCCGAGGTAAATTTACATACTTGATGAAATGTTGGTCTTCCTCCTTGAGACGGCTATCAGGCCTGTTTATTACCGGATATGGACAGTGAAAGGGATACTACCTCCCTCCTCCTCCTCCTCCTCCTCCCACCCCGACACCTCTTCCTCTGATCCCTGTCCATATTTGCCTCCCTAAGAAGATGGGAAAGGAAGGAGGGTGGTACAGCGAGAGAGAGAGAGAGAGAGCGTTATAAGAATAAAGAAATAGATAGATAGTTAGATAGACAAATACATACTAATATAGATAATTAGATATAGATAGATTATGTGTATCGTGAGTGTTTTTTTTCCCTTCGATATGTTTTACCTTATCTTACCTTACCTTACCTTACCTTACTTTACCATAACTTACCTTGCCTTTCCTTACCTTACCATATCATACCTTACCTTGCCTTATCTTACCTTACCTTACCTTACCTTACCATACCTTACCTTATCTTGCCTTTCCTTACCTTACCATATCATACCTTACCTTGTCTTATCTTACCTTAGCTTACCTTACCTTATCTTACCTTCCCTTACCGTACCTTCCCTTCCCTTACCTTCCCTTGCCTTACCTTACCTTACCTTAACTTACCTTACCTTACCTTACCATACCTTACCTTTTAACTCTTCTGCCTCCTTTTTACTCACACCCACACACCCATTCAAACACCTTCCCATTCACCAGAAGCCTCACAATCGTATCTCTTCTTATTTTTCTTTCCCTTTCCTCCTTTTTCTCCCCTTCCCTGATCTCTCACTCACCCTCATACGATTTGTCTCAATATTTTTTTTCAGCTCCATATCTTTTTTTTTTTTACAGCGGGTACTCATAATTAACTTTCTTTTATTTTTTATCTTTTTTTATCTTTTATCTTCCTGCTTTTTGTTGCTTTCATCGTCGTCATTGCCGTTATTTTTAGCCTTAACCTCTTTTTATTTTTTTATTTGAGTCGTCTACGAGGCCATCTGCTTCTTTTGTTTCTTCTTTTTTTATTCTTTCTCTTTCTCTTTTTCTTCTTCTTCTTCGCCTTCTTGTTCTTGTTCTTGTTCTTCTTCCTCTTCTTCTTTTTCTTCTTTATCATCATCATCATTAACATCATCATCTTCTTCTCCTCCTCCTCCTCCTCCTCCTCCTCCTCCTTCTTCTTCTCTCTTCTCGTTTTTCTGTGTTCCAAGATGTGGGTGGCCTCGAGTTACCTGCCTGAACACCTAAAGAAACATAATGAAACAGAGGAAGAGGGGAAGGGGGGAAGAGGAAGGAGACAGATGGATGAAGTTGGAAAGGAGGAGGAGGTACTGAGAGATGGAGGAGGAAAGGATGACAAAGGGAGATAGGGAGTGATGTCGGAAAGGATAGGAATTGGGAGATGAAGGAGGATAGGGAGAAACGATTATTGGTGACGGAGGTACGGAAAAAAAGGGAGGTTAAGGGATGAAGGAAGAAAGGATAGAAAGAGGTTATGGACAAAAGGGGAAAGGAAAAGGAGATTAGGGACCTCAACGTTGCCAGATCATCTTACTCATCCTCTTATATTTACCGACTTCTGACCCAAAAACTGTCTCGTGGACCCCAATAAGGAGATTCACTTATAATTATTGTTAAAATAGTTAAATCCTGATGTTTCTTGGCAACAGTTAGGCGTCAGAAACCGGTAAATACTATGCTTTGAGTACGACAATCTGGCAACGGTGATTGGGGTTGAGGGGGAAAAGAATAGGTGGTGGGCGTTAGGGGGGAAGAAGGTGAGGAAAGGAAGGGGGGAGGGGGTGGAGGGGAGAAGAATAGGTGGTGGGTGTAAGGGGAATGAAGGTAAGGAAGGAAGGGGGATGGGGTTGAGGGGAAAAGAATAGGTGGTGGGTGTTAGGGGGGAAGAAGGTGAGGAAAGGAAGGGGGGGATGGGGTTGAGGGGGAAAAGAATAGGTGGTGGGTGTTAGGGGGGAAGAAGGTGAGGAAAGGAAGGGGGGAAGGGGGTTGAGGGGGAGAAGAATAGGTGGTGGGTGTTAGGGGGGATGAAGGTAAGGAAAGGAAGGGGGGGATGGGGTTGATGGGGAAAAGAATAGGTGGTGGGCGTTAGGGGGGATGAAGGTGAGGAAAGGAAGGGGATGGGGTTGAGGGGAGAAGAATAGGTGGTGGGCGTTAGGGGGGAAGAAGGTGAGGAAACGAAGGGGGGAATGGGGTTGAGGGGAGAAAGAATAGGTGGTGGGTGTTAGGGGGATGAAGGTGAGGAAAACGAAGGGGGAATGGGGTTGAGGGAGAAGAATAGGCGGTGGGTGTGAGGGGGGATGAAGGTGAGGAAACGAAGGGGGGAATGGGGTTGAGGGGGAGAAGAATAGGTGGTGGGTGTTAGGGGGGATGAAGGTGAGGAAACGAAGGGGGGAATGGGGTTGAGGGGGAGAAGAATAGGTGGTGGGTGTTAGGGAAGAAGGTGAGGAAACGAAGGGGGATGGGGTTGAGGGGAGAAGAATAGGTGGTGGGTGTTAGGGGATGAAGGTGAGAAAGGAAGGGGGGAATGGGGTTGAGGGGGAGAAGAATAGGTGGTGGGTGTTAGGGGGGTTAAAGGTGAGGAAACGAAGGGGGGAATGGGGTTGAGGGGGAGAAGAATAGGTGGTGGGTGTTAGGGGGGTTGAAGGTAAGGAAAGGAAGGGGGGGATGGGGTTGAGGGGGAGAAGAATAGGTGGTGGGTGTTAGGGGGGAAGAAGGTAAGGAAAGGAAGGGGGGGATGGGGTTGAGGGGGAGAAGAATAGGT
This sequence comes from Eriocheir sinensis, assembly GCF_024679095.1. NCBI lineage: Eukaryota > Metazoa > Arthropoda > Malacostraca > Decapoda > Varunidae > Eriocheir > Eriocheir sinensis. The sequence continues at coordinate 1,036,013 of NW_026111720.1, forward strand.
GGTGGGCGTTAGGGGGGAAGAAGGTGAGGAAAGGAAGGGGGGGATGGGGTTGAGGAAGGGTGGAGGAGAACCAAACACTCGACAACACACTCGACCAAACAAGACGGAGACTCAGGCAAACAGAGGAAAGAGCAGTGAGAAGACAAGGAGGAGGAGGAAGAGGAGGAGGAGGGGGAGGGTCTGTGATGGTGAAAGTTTCTTGAGACAGAGATAGAGAAAGGGATGCAAATGTTTCCTTTCCTTCCTTTAATCTCTGCCATCAGGTGAAAGGCGTACACGACAGGTATGATGTTGGTCACCCTTCCGTCTGTATAAGGAAGAAATATATGCCAGAAAAAAAAACTCCATTCCTATTTTTTCTTTGTCTCATATTCACTTTCGTTTTCAGTTTCCCATTTCTCCCGCACGATCTTTTTTTACCTTTCTTTTCTAGCTCCTCTGTCTTCTTTTTACTCTTCCTCTCACACCCACACACCCAAACACCCATACACACAACAAACCACCCACACACCCAAACACCCATACGCACCCTCACCCACGCACCCAGACACCCAGACGCACACCCTCACACCCATACACCCAGACACCCATACGCACACCCTCACACCCACACACCCAAACATAAAAGCAGCAAATTGAGGAAGAGAAGCGATGGTAATAACAGCGGTATGGAGCAGGTGATGTAATAATGACTGTCGAGGTGGAAGTATGCATAAAAAATATATAGCATTCTTATGTTTATTTCATTTATTTGTGTGTATTTTTTCACTTGTCTATTTGTAATTCTTTTGCAGGAGAATTTAAAGTTGGGAGTCAGACGTAATTCTCTTGATGTTGTTTTCTTCTTTTCTTAAATTTATCTAAGTCGAAGTAAACACTAAGGAAATTTTTTAAAGCACAATAATTTAAAAAAAGCAGACTTAAATAAAAATAAAATAATGACTATAATCGTATCATAAATAGATTCGGTTGTCACTGTTACCAATCAAACATAATCCTCTTGATGTTGTTTTCTTCTTTTCTTAAATTTATCTAAGTCAAAGTAGACACTAAGGAAATTTTTCAAAGCATAATAATTTAAAAAAAGCAGAATAAAACAAAACAAAAAAAGACTATAATCGTATCAAAAATAGTTTCGTTTGTACGGCTTTCACTTCTACCAATACTACTACCATCACCTCCACCATCATCACCACCCCAAAGATGACCATCATCACCCCCCCCCCTACGCTACCATTACCCACCCACCACCACAACCACCATCACCCCTTCTCCCACCACCACCACCGGAGGAAATCACTCCGGGCCCCACAACACTTCCTTTGTCAGGATTACACGGGACTAAAGAGAAGAAAAAGAAAAGGAAAAAAAGACCTAGGAAGAGGGAACAGTAAGAAGAATAAATGACCCAATTTGCATATGTAATACTATTAAATCTCTCTCTCTCTCTCTCTCTCTCTCTCTCTCTCTCTCTCTCTCTCTCTCTCTCTCTCTCTCTCTCTCTCTCTCTCTCTCTCTCTCTCTCTCTCTCTCTCTCTCTCTCTCTCTCTCTCTCTCTCTCTCTCTCTCTCTCTCTCTCTCTCTCTCTCTCTCTCTCTCTCTCTCTCTCTCTCTCTCTCTCTCTCTCTCTTCTATCATTATATCTATCTATCTTTCCCCTTTTTATTATTTTCTCTCTATCCTCTTCATATAGTTTCATTTTGCTTTGGTTTGCTACACAACATAATTTATTCAATCTCCTGAACTAAAAAGAAAAAGAAAACGTTTAGTAGTTTTAGAGAGGTCCTTAGATGCGCTCTTTATATGATCGAGGAGTTCATCAATTACAGTAACGGTGTATATTAGTGTTGATTTGTGACAGACCGTGTATATTTAGGTTTAAGTTGTAGGGTACGTTCAGAGTCTGCCACAAGAGTTGAGGGATAATACACACACACACACACACACACACACACACACACACACACACACACACACACACACATACACACACACATTGCAAATCCCCAAATTATCATCCGTTCTAATGGCTGGATTATGACTTACCAAATGACAGTACGAATAGCGATGTTCATCCTGCTACTTTTGTATTAATGAAAAATGTCACTACTACTACTACTACTACTACTACTACTGCTGCTGCTACTACTACTACTACTAGGCCAACCACTACTACTACTACTACTACTACTACTACTACTACTACTACTGCTGCTGCTGCTGCTACTACTACTACTACTACTACTACTACTACTACTACTACTACTGCTACTACTATAAAAATGACGCAATATGTAATAATGATGGCGATAATGAATAATGAACACGCTGTGACTGACCTTTATAATATAGTTGATGATTAAACCTTGATAATGATGAATAATAAAAATAATAACGGTATTTGTATTAGTATTTCTATTTTTATTATTATCATAATTATTATTATCATTAGTAGTAGTAGTAGTAGTTTTTTTGTGATGCCTGTAGCGCCGGTAGGCTTTTTAAGGGGCCTTATGAACGGCCCCACCCCGTTAGTGGCGCAGGCTAATTTTATTTATGGTGGCTGCCGTGGTGTATGACTTGCTTGGCCCATGCTGCCCCCCGATGCTCTTGTTGATCGGTCACTGAAGTTAAGGTTGATTAAAGATCCTGACAACATGTGGGTAATGTTCTGCCACTCGGCGATGAATTGAAAAATCAGCGTGTTTCGGTAGGGACTGGAACCCCCCCTTTCTCTCTCTCTCTCTCTCTCTCTCTCTCTCTCTCTCTCTCTCTCTCTCTCTCTCTCTCTCTCTCTCTCTCTCTCTCTCTCTCTCTCTCTCTCTCTCTCTCTCTCTCTCTCTCTCTCTCTCTCTCTCTCTCTCTCTCTCTCTCTCTCTCTCTCTCTCTCTCTCTCTCTCTCTCTCTCTCTCTCTCTCTCTCTCTCTCTCTCTCTCCACTGTTTTTATTACTTTTTCTTTCTCTCCACCGCGTGTTGCTTTTCATTTTTACCGTCATTTTTTTCCTCGTCTGACAGTTTTATTCTTTCTCGTTTTTCTGTTTACCTCGTGTTGCTTTATTTGCGTTCTTTCCATGTTTCCATTTTTTTCATCTTTTTCTCCATTTTCATTTTTTCATTTGATCTACATTTTTTTTCCGTTTTCTTTTGTCACTTTTTTTTTTTATCCCCCTGACACCTGTTATATTTTGTTTTGGTTTGGTTTGTTACAGCGAGGTTTTTTTTTTTCCTCTTTAAATTCCTACTTTTCTTTGTATGTTGTTCATAAGCTGTCTAGTGCTGTATCGTTACCAAATTTGTAGTTACTCACGTCTTTTTATTGCCATTTTTTTATATCACATGTAAGATTAGTAGAATGCGATTTTTATGTACACAATATTTGCTTCTGCTTTATTTTCGTATGTAGCGCAGCAAAACATATACTTTTGTCATTTTTCTTTCCGATCTAACAAAATCTATGAAACACTGACATTTCGTAACCCGCTATTAATTAAACAAACAAAGAGAGCCTGCTATAATTCAATGAAGAAAAATGTAAAGTCATGCACCTTGGGAGGGGAAATCCAGCATACCAATACCATGGAAACACTAAACTATCCACCACAGAGGCAGAGAAAGACCTGGGACTATAATGTTACCAGGTTACCGGTAAAGGACAAATCCGTACCAATCGCAGCGGACAGCTTAAGGCAATATATCCACGCCTTAATATGATGATCGTGTGGCATCGGTGGCTCAGTGGTGGAATTTTCGTCTCCCTCACTGAAGACCGAAGACCAGGTTCGATCTCCGGCCGATGCAAGGATGTAGGCATTTTCTTTTCTTTTATTTTCTTTGTATTCACTTTTGTTAGTTTTCTATTTATGTACATTTTATTTTGTTGTCATTACCTTATTTTGTATGTGCCAAAATTGAGCCAAGGCCACAAAGTCATTTTTTTTCGTAAATGTAGATACAGTTTGATAAATAACATATGTGCCTCTGAAGCTGAATCCATGAGGGGTTATTGTATAGCTTTTGTTGTTGTTTATTATTTGGTTCTTAGCGAGAGAGTCGTTTCATTCAACAGACACACATCGGTTGGTCGTACGTCGCTTTCTTTTCCGTCATTTCCTTTTCCATCGTTTCCTTTCGCTGTGTTCCTCTTCCTGTCTATCTCCTGCCGCCACTCCGCCTGCCCTCCTCCCCTCCTCCTCCTCCTCTCACTCTTCCTGCTCATCACCTCTTCCCTCACTCTCCCCTGTCATGGCGTCCCAGGGGAGGAGGGAGACTGAGGGCGCTGGGCAAAGGACGAGTTGGAAGAGGAGGTGGTGGAGGAGAAAAGGACACAATCTGCTGAAGACTTCCTCTCGTCCCTACACTCTTGATTTAACATCGAAAGACGGACACACACACACACACACACACACACACACACACACACACACACACACACACACACACACACACACACACACACACACACACACACACACACACACACACACACACACACACACCTCTTCATCAGGTAGGAGAGATCAGGGGCAGGGAGGAAGGGAAAGAGAGGAAGGAATAAAGGTGTGGGTGGGATAAGGAAGGGAGGGAGGGAGGAGTTGGGGATAAAGAGACGAGGGAGAAAAAAACTGAAGGACAAAATGAGGACAGAAGATAAAAGAGAAAAAGAGAGAAAGGAGGGAGGGAGGGAGGAAAAAAACCTAGGAGTAATTAAGAGAGAGAGGAGGACTGAGAAGGATGGTAAAATGAGGAAAGCATAAAGAGAGGGAGTGAGAGGTAGGAAGGGAGAGAGAGGGAGCAGCTTTAGGGGGGGTGTTAATGATGAAAGGGAAGGACAGAGAAGGAGGGCAAGATGAGGGTAGGAGAGAACGAGAGGAAAGGAAGAAAGTGAAGGTAAAACGAGAGAGAGAGAGAGAGAGAGAGAGGTAGGATAAAGGAGAGGTTGGACAGGGAATAGCAGGACAGGAGAGTTTAGACAGACAAACAGACAGACAGATACAGTAAAGACAGCACATGAGCACATACTATCATCCCTTTTTCCTCTTCCTCCTCCTCATCCTCATCCTCACCAGCGCCATATGACCCTGCAGTTGCGGCGCCAGTCTGCTAACGCCTAATAATCATCCTTATCCTCATCCTCTCATCCACTTGCTTCCATCATAAACTAAACTCTTATTGAACTGGCTAAACTGAATGATGTGGAGAAAAATGGAGAGAAGTGAATCGAGGTAACAGAAAAACAAGAAAGAGGAAAAAGGAGAAGAAGGAAGAAAGCAAGGAGGAGGAGGAGGAGGAGGGAGACCCGTATTAGTTCGTCAGTGAAATCAACAAATCATAAACCTCTCGGCCGCTTTGTGACTTCCTTTGTCAAACATCGTGTTCATAACAATGAAAGTGGCCATTTACACCGCCACCACCACCACCACATCATAAAACCATACCACCACCACCACCCACCACCAATAGCCACCATACATCACCCACCACCACCTCCACCATCCACCACCACCATACCCATCACCATCATGGGCAGCTGGCCATGGCAGAACTGGCTGGGCAGGGCAGGGCAGGGGCTGGATGGGCAGGGCAGGTTTTGGGTTCAGAACTCATTGCAGGGTTGGGTGTCTACCCCCCACCACCACACCTTCTCACCCACTTCCTTCTCCATTTCCTCCCCTTTGTTTTCTTCAGGTTCATCTTTTTTCCTCCTTTTCTTACCTCAAAATTTCCTTATTTCTTCCCTCCCTTTTCCTTCTTATAACCTCAATTCTCCTCTCCTTTGCGTCCTCCTTCCTTCCTTCCTTCCTTCCCTCTTCCTTCCCTTCCTCCCTCCCTCTCCAAGCCCTTACCTACCTATCCCTCTTCCCTCCTCAATACCCCAACCTCCTCCTCCTCCTCCTCCTCCCTTTCCTCCCCCTCCTCCTCCTCCCCCCTCTACCCTTGATTCAGGCCCGAAATTTCGAATCTGTTTTAATTTCGGCTCAACACGTAAGGGTCTTTGTCGGCGCGGGTCCCGGGGGCGCCTTGCAAGCTGCCCCAACACCCCTAATCTCAGCACGGCCCCTCCAGCTCGATTAACAAGACTCCCGCGAGACCTGGCGCTCCTTTCAGACGCCTTGTGGGGAAGGGAAGAACACAACCAAGGCGGCGGGCGAATGAGGACCAGGGGGAGAAGGAGGAGGAGGTAGGGGTGGTGGTGGTAGGAGGAGGAGAAGGAGGGAGGAAGGAAGGGAAAGAGAGAGTGATTGAAGGAGGAGGTAGGAAGGGGAGATAAATGGTAGGAAAAGGAGAAGGAACAAGTAGGAGGAGAAGAAGAGACATTGAAGGAAGAAGAGATAAGATAGGAGGAGGAGAAAGAGGTAGGGAGGGAAGGAGAGAAATGGCAGGAGGAAGAGAAGAGGAATGGTTAGAAAAGGAAGAGGAGAAGCAGGAGGTAGGTTTGAAGGAGCGAGGTAGTAGAGGGAAGATGACGAGAGGGAAGAAGCGGAAGGAAGGAAAGGAGAAGAAGAATGGAGGAGAAGAGGAGGAAGCACAAAGATGGTTGGTGAAAGAGGAGAAAGTATAGGAGTTAGGGGATAGGAAGAGGAGGAAATAGGAAGAAGAGAGGTGGTCAGAGGGAAGATGAGGAGAGGGAAGAAGCGGTAGGAAGGAAAGGAGGAGGAGGATGGAGAAGAAGAAGAGGAAAAAGACCAGGAAATAGATAGATGTAAAAGAAGGAACAGGGGTAGATAGGAGAGTAGGTAAAATATAAAAAAGAAGAGAGGAAGAAGGGAGGGGAGGAGAAAGTGTTGCGGTGATAGGAAGGTGAAGGGAGGAGGTGATGGTGATGATGGTGATGGTGTTGCTTATTTTTTTTCTTTTCTCTTTTTTTGTCACTTTTACTTTCCTTTCTTCAACACCAAACATACTCGCGTTCATAATCCTTCACCACCACCACCACCACCACCACCACCACCATCACGTCCACCTCCACCACCACCACCACTACCACCACCACCACTACAATTTAAATAACCGCGTGGGGAAAAAAAAAAAAGGAATGTGTTGATAAAATGTAAACTTTGTGAAGAAATATACATATACTCTCCCTTTCTCCCTAAACACACACACACACACACACACACACACACACACACACACACACACACACACACACACACGTCCCTCCCTCAGTCCCTTTTCTACCTAACTCCCTCTTTTCCCTTTCTCCTTCTTCCCCTCACCTCTCAACCTTCCTTCCTTTCCCTATCACTTCCCACTCTTCTCTTCCTCTCCATCACCTACTCTCCTTCACTCTCCTCTTCCCCTTTACCCATCCTCTTCTTCCTCTCAACCCCTCGACACTTTCCTTCTCACTTCCTTATCCCTCCTCTCCCCTCCCACCTGCCCGCCCACCTAAAAACTCTTCATTAAGAAAATAATTATCCCGTGTAGCACTTGCAAGAAAAAGCTTTTGAGTTTTCCTCTTGTCAGAAAATATTTGCATAGCATCATATAAAAAAAAAAGGAAAAAAAAGTTCGGAGAGAAATAATAAAGTGTAATGTAAAAAAAAAATTACCGCCGCCAGTCCTACCCAACCCCCTCCTCCTCTCTCTCTCTCTCTCTCTCTCTTAGTAAAAAAAAGACAAAAACTCCGGCATTTAGCTGAGGCAACGTAATAAAAAAGGATGGAATAAAGGGTCGCGTTGTAAGCCTCGCGCACTCAAACGCCTTTGTTGACTCGGCTGAGAAACGTTTATTTTATTCTGGCCAGGAACGTTTCTCTCACTCCTCCCGGCCGGCAGTTTTGTGCTTGTGCTCCTCCCCTCCTGCTCCTCTTCCTCTTCTTCCTCCTGATCTTCCTCCTCCTCCTCTTCTTGCTGGTCATCTTCCTCCTCCTCTTCTTGCTGGTCATCTTCCTCTTCCTCTTATTACTAGTCTTCTTTCTTCTCCTCTTCTTGGTCTTATTTTTCCCCCTTTCTTCCTCCTTCTCCTCTTACAAGCCTTCTTCCTCCTCCTCTTCCTGGTCTTCTTCCTCCTCTTCTTTGTACTATTTTTCCCCCTTTCTTGTCTTCCTCCTCCTCCTCTTACTGGTTTACTCCCTCCTCCTCCTCTTCCTGGTCTTCTTCCTCCTCTTTTTGGTCTTTTTTTTTCCTTTTTAGTCTTCCTCCTCCTCCTCCTCCTCTTACTGTTTTTCTTCCTCCTCCTCCTTCCGTGTCCTCCTCTTTCTCTGTCTGATATATTTTTTTCTTCTGTTATTTCTTCTTCCTCTTGATCCTCATCCTCTTGCTTTCCACATCTGCACATTTTTTTATTGCAGAGAGTAACACATTTTTTTATATATATTGAGAGAGAGAGAGAGAGAGAGAGAGAGAGAGAGAGAGAGAGAGAGAGAGAGAGAGAGAGAACGAAAGAAAGTAAGGGAGGTTGCTGTCTTTATTTCCATAGACCTTAATCTCCTCCTCTTCTTTATGCCTCAAGTCTTCCTCGCTTTATATCGCCTCCCGAGAGTAACGTTGTAACTCTGAATCCTTGCCCGCCCTTGTCTTTTACGGCCTTTTGGTGAGTCCTGGCGGGGCGAACCTGTGGCGAGGGAGGCGAGGAAGTGAAGATAAAAAGAGAGGAGGAGGAAGAAGCGTGATAAAGGGAGGGGAAAAGGGAGAGGAAGTTAAGAGTGATTGTAAAGGTTAGTTAGAAAGAGGAAGAGGAAGAATTGATGGAAAAAGAGATGGGCAAAGAAAGAGGAAGTTAAGAGTGATTGTTAAAGGTTAGTTAGAAAGAGGAAGAAGAAGAGATGGATAAAGGAAGGGAGGGGAAAAGAGAGAGGAAGTTGAGTGATTGTAAAGGTTAGTTAGAAAGAGGAAGAGGAAGAAGATATGTATAAAGGCAGGAAGGGGAATAGAGAGGAAGTTAATAGTGATTGTAAAAGGTTAGTTAGAAAGAGGAGGAGAAAGAAGAGTCGTGATAAAGGGAGGGAGGGGACTATAGAGAGGAAGATCAAAGTTATTGTCAAAGATTAGTTAGAAAGAGGAAGAGATGGATAAAGGGAGGGAGGGGAAAAGGGAGAGGAAGTTGAATGAGTGAAAAAGGTTAGATAGGGAGGAGTAGGAGGAGGAAGATGCGTGATAAAGGGAAGAAGGGGAGAAAGAAGAAAAGCTGAGTGAGTGAAAAAGGGTTAGATAAGGAGGAGGAGGAGGAAGAGGCGTGATAAAGGGAAGGGAAAAGGAAGAAAACCAGAGAGTGAATGAAACAGGTTAGATAGAGAGATTAGTGATGAAGGGAAGGACAGATTAGGCTTAGTTTTAAAGAAGGGGAGAGGGAGAGAGAGAAGGCCAGGTGTGGTTAAGGAGAGGAAGAAGAAGTAGAGAGAGTGATATCCAAGAAAAAGGAAAGAGAGAGAGAGAGGGAGGATAACATAGAAGGAAAAAAGGAAGGAATTAATAAGAAGGAAAGAAGAGAGGGATAAGGAGGACGGAAACGGAGGGAAGCTAAATCAGAGTAGCAAGATCTGCGTTAAGGGATACTAAAGGAAATTTTTAAAAATGTCAAAAGATAAGGGAAAAGGGAAGGAAGGAGAAAAAGAGCATATACTGAGGAATAGGGAAGAGAAAGAAGGGAAGGAGGGAAAGCTCAGTCAAGAGATATAAAAAAAAGCAGTAATAAAGAGTGGATAGAGAAAAGCAGATAAAGAAAGAGAAGAAGGAAAAAGGAAAAGCGAAGGAAGAAAAAGAAGGAGGGAAAAGGAAAAGCAAAGGAAGAAAGAGAAGGAGGAAAAAGGAAAAGCAAAGGAAGAAAGAGAAGGAGGAAAAAGGAAAAGCAAAGGAAGAAAGAGAAGGAGGAAAAAGGAAAAGCGAAAGGAAAAAAAGAGGAGTAAAAAGGAAAAGCAAAAGGAAGAGAAAAAAATAACCATACAGAAGAGAACAAAGAAGCATTAGACACACACACACACACACACACACACACACACACACACACACACACACACACACACACACACACACACACACACCAGACTGACACGAACCCTAATGACTCGCGCTGGGGACTGACATGACTCTCTTGACCTCCCTGACTTTGCCTGACCACGTGACTCCCCTGTAACCCCTCCAGTAAAACCCAAGCTCCCCCCCATGAACTCCCTGTACCCCTAAGAGACCCCCAATACTACCCCAGTAATACCCCAGCTCCCCTTACCAATCCCCCAGTACCTTTAGAGATCTCCCAGTGTCCCCCAGTTCTTCCTCAGTAACACAACAGCGATCTACCAACCCCCAGTACCACTTAGAGATCCCCAGCATCCCCCAGTTCTCCCCAGTCACACCCCACTTTCCCCAGATCACACGAAATCCTTCCCCTGGTCCCTAAGTTCCCCCAGTCCCAAAGCTCCCCAATACATTATGTGATCCCCCAGTTTCTCTTATCTCCCCTGGACTACATCTATCCCCTACAACACCCTCGTGGCCCCAGAACTTTCCTGTGATTCCTAGTACCCCATGGAGTTTGTGTGTGTGTGTGTGTGTGTGTGTGTGTGTGTGTGTGTGTGTGTGTGTGTGTGTGTGTAGGCGCGCTACTGCCCAGGTTACAGTGATGAGTGGTCTGCGATATAATTGGTCCCTTCATTTTTTAATCTAATAAACAGCTCCTGAGGGACTGATGAGAAGAGGAACAGGCCCGTGTGTGCGGTGAAGAGGGGGGGTGGGGTGGAGAGAGAGAGAGAGAGAGTAAAAAGTAAACAAAATATCTATGACTGATTGAGCAAGAAAAAAAAGAACAATACAGCACGAACAAGAAAAGAAAAAAAACAATAACTAAGAAAACACACACACACACACACACACACGCACACACACCACCTGGCCCGGGGCGGCAGGGAAGAGGCAGAGCTCATTAGCAGCTCCGTGTGTGGGTGTGTGTGTGTGAGAGAGAGAGAGAGAGAGAGAGAGAGAGAAACATACAAAGAGACAGAGACAGAGAGAGACAAAGACACTCAGACACGAACAATGTCAAGCAGAACGATAGATGGAGACCGAGACAAAGAAAACGAGAAAATAATTATCATTGTATACGTAAAGAAAATAAATACTCTCAAACATACACCCCTCCCTCTCCTCCTCCCCCTCCCTCCCTGACGACACACACCCCCACCACTAAGTATAAACACATTCACCTTTCAGGGGGCACACGGAGTCACCTGTATACCCTTAATTAGTCCGCTCAGGTGATCACTCCCAAGACCTGCAGGTGACTCAGTTTCCTCCTCTCTGTCCCTTAAACTGCCCTTGATTTCGTAATGGTTGCGTCAGGCGGACCAGCGTTTAGGAGAAGGAGGAAGAGGAGGAGGAGGAGGGAGGGATGGACGAAAGTGTCTCATAATTACCTGCGTGTTCGGTGAGTACCTGACAGGCACCTGGAGGAGACTGGAGACAGGTCGCCGTGTAATTGTCTCTCCCGCCCCTGTGTGTGATAAATAAGGAAGGAGAGACGGAGGAAAGAGGGGCCGGAGGAGGAGGAGGAGGAGGAGGAGGAGGACGACGACGACGAGGAGGGAGGAGGAGGAGGACGAAGAGGAAGAAAAAGTATAAAGGGAAGATAAGCAGAAGAAAAAGGATATAAAGAAGAATAGGAATATTAAATAGCATGAGAGAGAGAGAGAGAGAGAATTTTTCAAAGGGTATGAATGAGAGAATAGAGCGATTAACAACTAAGTCAGGGATTAATTGAAGTAAGACATCAGGCGGTGCTTTGCTTAGCTCATGATTAAGCAGGAAGAGGAGGAGGAGGAGGAGGAGGAGGATAAGAATACGAAAAAGAAGAAGAAATATGAAGTAGAAGAGAAGAAGAAAAACAAGATGAAAAAGAAAAAGAAGAAAAAGAGGAAGAAGAGGAGGAGAAGGAGGAGAAGAATACGAAAAAGAAGAAGAACAAATATGAGGTAGAAGAGAAGAAGAAACAGAAGAAGTTGAAGATGAAAAAGAAAAAGAAGAGGAATAAAAGAGGAAGAGGAGCAGAATAACCGAGAAAACTGAGGAGCCGAAAAAAACATCACAGAGGAACAAGAAAAAAACAAAAAAGACTCGTAGGAAAATATGAAGGTAGAGAAAAGGAGAGGCAGAGAGAGGATATATAGAGAGAGTAAGACGAACGATTGCGATACGTGAGGAAAGAGATGAAAAAATGGAACATAAAAAGATAAAGTTGAGATATAGTGAGAGGAAGAGAAAGAAGAGGAATATATATAGAGAGAATGCTTTGCTGGGTTGGAGGAGGAGAAAAAGGTTTTGTACGTGGAAGTTATGCTAACGGATTAGGAGAAGACGAAGAGAGTGATGATGATGATGATGATGATGACGAGGAGGAGGAGGAGGAGAAAAAGAAGAAGAAGGAGGAGGAGGAGAAACAAGTAATAAGAAAAAAATAGAGTAGGAGAAGAGGAGCAGAAACGAGGAGAAAAAATATAAAATAAAAACAAACTATAATATCAACCAAAAAAAATAGATAGATAGATAGATAGACAAATAGATAGATAGATCAGAGGAAGAAAACAATTACAAAATCAAGAAAAGAAAAAAGAAAACCACAGGAGCCAAAACCAAGATAAAAAAAACACTGAAGGACAAAACGAACATGAAAAAAGTAAAGTTAGGGACACTGACAAAAGCTTCGCGTGGCCTCAGAGCTCATCTCCGTCACACTTTTCAGGGCAGCCAAAACTGAGAGGGAGTCACTTCATACCCCTTACGGCAGTGTGTGTGTGTGTGTGTGTGTGTGTGTGTGTGTGTGTGTGTGTGTGTGTGTGTGTGTGTGTGTTTTCCCCACACACAAAAAAGTGAACCAGTGACGCCGCTCAGGTGCAACATTTACCTGAGTCAAGGAAGCTGGAGACGATGGCTTTTGGGGTCAATTTCCTTTTTTTTTTCCGTCCTTCCTTCAGTGTTGTCATTCATCGAGGTATTGGTCGTGATATTCGGGGCCGCCTGTTCCTCGTTAGAATATTTCATTAATTCAGACTGTTTTCTATGTATCTTTTCTACCTTTCCCTCCACAATATTTATCTTAATATTGTCGACTCATCTTCTATTTTCATCAATCGATTTTTTTTTTTATTCCTTTGTTAGCTTTTTCTATATCCATATTTACCAAACAAACCCGTGTTGCACCTTTGATAATTAGTTTTTTTTGTTGTTTGTTTTTTGTTTTGTTTTTACTTCTGCCCTTTTTCTTCTTCCTTGTCCTGCCGCCATCATTTTCCTGCTTTTCCTTTCTACGTCCATTCCCTCTTTATCTTGCATTTCTATTCTTTCTCTTAGTTTCGCATCTTGAGTCTTTGAGGAACCTAATCCATCCCTCAATATATTTATCCTATTGAATGTATATTTGTACGCATATCATTAGAGCTAAGTACTCACTCTAATGGACACGATCTTTAAGTATTGGATGTATTAGTCTCAATTTCTCCATCCTCCTAAGAATTATGTGCTTTTTATTTTATTTTTATATATATGCATTTTTTTGTTTTGTTTCAGATTCAACTCCTCACTCGTACTCACATCGTTTTACCGTAAGTTTTTCTTCTTCTTTTTTCTTCTTTACCTCATGTACGTACCTCACTTCCTGTCTTCTCTCTGGTCTACTTTTTCCAGTCATCACTTTTTTTTTTTTTTTAGTGTGGCCTCACCCATTCAATTTCCTTATTCGTCTTTTTTTTTTGCCTCTTTTACCCTCTCCTTCTGGCTTCTCTGTTTGTTTTGTTTATTTTCTTATCATCTCATTGTCAATCTTCTTATATAACCTCACCTTCGGATTTCTGTATTTATTTTTTTGTATTTATTTTTCTGTATTTATTTTTCTGTATTTATTTTTCTGTATTTATTTCTGTATTTATTTTTCTGTATTTATTTTTCTGTATTTATTTTTCTGTATTTATTTCTGTATTTATTTTTCTGTATTTATTTTTCTGTATTTATTTTTCTGTATTTATTTCTGTATTTATTTTTCTGTATATATTTTCTGTATTTATTTCTGTATTTATTTTTCTGTATTTATTTCTGTATTTATTTATCTGTATTTATTTTTCTGTATTTATTTCTGTATTTATTTCTGTATTTATTTTTCTGTATTTATTTTTCTGTATATATTTTCTGTATTTATTTTTTTCCAGTCATTACATAATTTTCTCCTCCTTTCGCTTTTCTGTTTCCTCTCCTGGTTTTCCTCTTTGTTTCCCAGTTCTGTCACATTTGCTGTCTTCATATTTTTTACAGTCATTTACTGGAGCCTGTCATATTTACTTCTCTCTCTTATTTTTATATTAACTTGCTGTACCTCACACCTCTTTGTCACCTCTATCTAACTATTGTTTAAACTTTTTTTGCTTTTATATTGCACCTCTTTCTGAGTCCTCATTCTCGCCACTGTCTTCTTTTTGTTCCCGATACACCACAGCTGCAAAAAGGAGAAAAATCTTAACAAAAACGTTATACGAGTCTGTGGACTACGACGAGGCGGAGGAGGCACAAAAAACTCTTTTTACAAACCACTCGACGTGTGCTGCGTGCACTCTGCTGTCTGCGGAATTCGAACTGATATTAACACCTTTTTTTGTATGTGCGTGAGTCTATATACGTGTGTGTGTGTGTGTGTGTGTGTGTGTGTGTGTGTGTGTGTGAAGTGGGAAGGAGAGCAATAGTAGTATGATGAATTAATTTTGAGAAAAAATAATAGTAAGAGAAACCGTGCAGCTTGCGGGGCTTCTGTCTAATGATCTGTGCGTCATGCAGCAATGCTAGAAACAGTTCCTGTGCCTTGACAAGTTCCTGCAGCTCCAGGAACGAAGACAGTTCGTCTTGTTCCTTGAGACTCACTTCCTCCTCCTTCTCCTTCTGCAACTCCTTCCCCTCCTGTGTGACTTGCTCCTCGTCCTTAGATTGCTTCAGTGCCTCCTCTTGTGCCTTCACCAGCTCCTGCAGCTCAAGAAACAAAGACAACTCGTCTTGTTCTTTGTGGTCCATTCCCTCCTCCTCCTCCTCCTCCTCCTCCTCCTACTCCAAAATCGCTTCCTCCTCCTTCTTCTCCTTCTCCTCGTGTGTCACCGTCTCTTCCAACTCTATGAACTCAAGGATCTCCTCTCTTTCCTCACACTCCATTCCGTGTTGTTCTTTGTCTCCATATTTGTCTTTCACAAGTGTCACCTCCTCCTCGTGATTGCCGTCAGTCAAGTTCTGGGCAAGCTCCCCCCGCTGGTGCTGCATCGCCGGAACAGCTCGAGGAAGGGGAAGACCGTGGTCGGCGCCGCTGCCTCCCCTCAGCGGGCGTCAGGCTCTTCACCACGCGCACAAAACTTCCAGTCTGGCAGAGGTCCATTGTGATCTATGATAGTGTAGATAACACCTCTCTCAGACCCCATACCTCGATCTCGGTTTGACGCGATCATTTCCAAACTTTTTAATTCACTTTAGATCTAGTTTCTTCAAGTACCTTCATTGTAGTGATCTCCACTGTTGCTTTTCACCTCTATAGACTCATGAGGGGACAGGGAGGGGACGGCATCTAGTTTTGTTTATGTATCAGCAGCCTCTCGCAGACTTCACTTACTATTTTTTTTCCTTTCGCGATTGATCTTGTTCCGGATGCAGCACATCGTATACCTTCAGCTGCAAAAAAGGAGAAAAATCCTGACCAAAGGCTCTCGAACCTAAGGACTAAAACGATTCGGACGAGTCACAAGAAACTCTTTTTACAAACCACTCAACGTGTGCTGCGTGGACTCTGCTGTCTGCGGGATTCGAACCGATATCAACACCTTTTTTGAGTGTGTGCGTGAGTCTGTATACGTGTGTGTGTGTGTGTGTGTGTGTGTGTGTGTGTGTGTGTGTGTGTAACCGCAGAGGCGCGTGCACATAAAACTGAACTCAGAATTGTATTTCAGATATTTGAAAAAAAAGATAAACAAACCGAGTGAGTTGCCATTCGAAGTCTGTATAGCGATTGCCTGGAGGAAGGGAAGGAAGAAGCGAGGGGAGGAGGTAGGGAGAGATAGAGAGTGGGAGAAGGAAGTAGAAAGATGAAGAGTGACGGGGAAAGGAAGGAGGAGGGGGAAAGATGGAAAGAAAAGGAGGAGAGATAGGAAGAGGGGAATGGAAGGAGAAGGATGAAGAGAGACTGGAGAACAGAAGGATAGCATGAGAGAGGAAAGGAGAGAAGGAAGGAGAAAAGTGAAAGGAGACGAGAGGCAGAGAGAGACAAAAGTGAGGGAAAGGGAGAGAGAAAGAAGGGAAGGAGGGAAGGAGAGAGATGAAAACGGCAGAACGGAGGAAAAGAAGGAGGGAAGGAGGGAGAGAAGTGAATGGAGACGAGAAGCAGAGAGAGACAGAAGTGAGGGAAAAGGAGAGAGAAAAGAAGGGAAGGATGGAAGGAGAGAGATGAAAACTACGGAACGGAGGAAAAGAGGGAGGAAGAGAGGGAAGAGGGCGAGACGTGAAGGGAGGCGAGAGTCAGGGAGGGGGAGATAGAAAGATAAGGGAGAAGGGAAGGAGAAAGATGAAGGCAGACGATGGAACAGAGATGGAATGAGAGAGGAAGGGAGAGAGGGAGAGAAGCGAAGAAAGACGAGAGGCAGGGAGAGAGGGAGAGAAGGAAGGAGGGAAGAAGAATTAATGTCTCCAAGGTTATGTTAAGGTAAGCCAGTAACCCGGAAACTCCTCCTCCTCCTCCTCCTCCTCCTCCTCTTCCTCCTCCTCCTCCTCCTCCTAGACCTCCTCCTCCTTCGCTTCCTCATCATACTCTTACTCAGTGTTTGCCTTTATTATTTATCTCTTTATTTTCTCCTACCATCACCACCACCATCACCACCACCATCACCACCACCAAGTCTGAATCCCATCATCACCATCATTATCACCACCACTATCATCATCACCACTATCATCATCACCACCCACACCATCACCAAAGAAAACACTATTTTTTTTCTTAAACCTACTCTCTACCCATCTTCATCCCCCCACCCCCACCCCGCCCACTTCCACCACCATCGTTCCTCTGCATCACCACCACGTCATACAGTCTTATCAACAGTATCACCGTCAATGTTAATAGTCTATTTTTTTTTTTTTTTTTTTTTTTTTTACTCCAGCTATGTCTGTTTCTTCAAGCACATCATTTCATCTTAATATTATGCAGCTATATATTATCATCTTTCATTACTTAACATCTCTCCACACATTTCCTTTTTTTTTCTTTATTTTCCTTTTCATCCCTTCCTATATTTCTTGTTTCCCCACTTTACAAACTTCAAATTATGATAAACTGTCTCCTTTCCTCTTTTACTTAACCTTTTTCTCTCCTTCCTGCTCCTCCAGCACACACACACACACACCACACCACACCACACCACACCACACCACACCACACCTTCCTTCACCTTAACCTTCTTCGACCCCGACACTCCCACCACCACCACCACCACCACCACCACCAGGAACATGTCGAGGGAGCATCTGGTCTCCTTGATACACGCTCCCAACTGGATATTAAAGAAGATTAGAAACTGAGACCAGAGAGGAACATTTACTCGTCCGTCCCTGCTGGTCACGGCGATCGAGAGTGGTCTGGGCGGTCCGGGATGGGAGGTGGGGAAGGGGAGGGGAAGAGATGGGATGGGAAGAGGGAAAAGGAGAAGAGATGAAGTGGGATGGGATGGGAGAAAAGATGGGATGGGAAGGGAGGAATCGAGATGGGATGGGAGTGGAACAGATTTGACAGGAGGAAAGAGATGGGATGGGAAGAGGAATGGGAGAAGAGATGAAGTGGAATGGGATGGGAGAAAAGATGGGATGGGAAGGGAGGAATCGAGATGGGATGGGAGTGGAAAAGATTTGGCAGGATTTGAAGGGAGTGGAAGTAGATGGGAGGAGGAGAGATGGGATGAGATAGAATGGGAAAGGAAAAGATGAGATGGGAGGTGAAGAGAAGGGATGGAATGATATGGAAGGGCTATCAGAGGAGGTAAGATAGGATGGGATGGGAGATGAAGAGATGGGATTTGATGGGAGAAGAGATGGAACAGGATGAGAAGATATGGAATGGGATGGGATGAGCTGCTTTTGTCTGAAATTACAATGTTAGTAGATATTTGGTCAGGGTAGTTTTTTTCTCTGTGTTGTGGTCAAGTTATGTTATGGGAAGAGCAAGTTTGGATTGGCAAAGTTAAGTAAAATGAGTTTGTGGTTGGTCAGGTTTAATCACTTTATTTATTATTTTTTTTTTTATTGTTTTTAGTAAAGGAGGCAGCTCAGAGGCCAAGAGAAAAAAGGTAATGTTAAATTTGGAAAGGCTAAGTTAGATGAAGTGCGCTTGTGGTAGGTCAAGTTAGGCTAGGATGGGAAAGACGTGATTATATTTGATTAGGCAGTGGTTGTGGTAGGTTAGGTAGGGTTAGTAAAGAACAGATGTGCATGGGGTAGGGATAGGTGAAGTGAATTTGGGTAGGTCAAGTGAGGTCAGGTTGTGATTGCTTTGGTTATATTTCGGTTGGTTCTGGATGTAGTAGGTTAGGTTAGGTGAGGTGAGGTGTGGTAAAGTAAGATAAGTTTTTTGTGGGTTTTTTCCTTTCAAATCCCGTCAAATCTTTCCTCCCATCCCATCTCGATTCCTCCTTTCCCATCCCATCTTTCTCCCATCCCATCCACTTCATCTCTTCTCCCATTCCTTTTCCCATCCATCTCTTCCACTCCCATCCCATCTCGATTCCTCCCTTCCCATCCCATCTTTTCTCCCATCCCATTCCCTCTTCCCAACCCATCTTTTCCACTCCCATCCCATCTCGATTCCTCCCTTCCCATCCCATCTTTTCTCCCCTCCCATCCTACTAAAGCTCTTCTCCCATTCCCTCTTCCCATCCCATCTCTTCCCTCCCATCCCATCCCTTCCCCACCTCCCATCCCTCCCTGTCGTCGCATCCAACAACAGCAGCAACAAAACAACAGCGTGACCTCAACCGATACCCCCCGCAGACACACATTCACCACTCCCCACAGACACACATCCCTTCTCTCCCACGCATTCTCCTCCTCCTCCCCCCACACACCCACACCTGCTCCACCCGGCCGCTATCAATCTTCGATGATGTATTGGCTTCCTGCAACACCGTAAATTGTAATGGTAGGGGAGCACTTCGACAGTCAACAACAGATTTATAGGTAACGCATGTGTTTGCCTTACATAAATACCCGAACAGCCAGCCAGCCAGTCAGGAGATGCAGACTTTGGCGCACACACACACACACACACACACACACACACACACACACACACACACACACAAGTATTTTTTTTACTCGTTACTGAAAAGAAAGGAAGATGTTTTTTTTTTTTTTTTTTACCATTGAGCCAAAGCAAAATAAGTAATATATAGAATTCGATTGATAAAACTGACGTGAATTAATCCATGGAAAGGTACAAAGAATATCTTAAGTTACAATATAAGCTCTAAATGGATACGGAAGACAAACTGAAGAAAAAAAATACGATCATGCTGAAAGGTAGATATGCAGGTAGGAGAGCAGGGAAGGAGGCGGCTACAAGGATAAGATAGCAGGCATGAAAGTGAATGAGTAGGTAAGAGGGAAGTGAAGCCGGCTGAAGGAGGGCAAACAGGTGAACAACCAGGCAGGTAGAAAGTAGATAGGTGGGCAAGCAGAAAGAAAGCAGGTAGAAAGAGAGAAATAAAGAGAGCATATAGAAAGTAGATAGGTGGGCAAGCAGGTAGACAGCCAGGCAGGTAGAAAGTAGATAGGTGGGTAAGAAGGAAGTGAAGCAGGCTGAAAGAGGGCAAGCAGGTAGGCAGCCAGGCAGGTAAGCAGGTAAGGAAACAAGCAGACAAGCAAGAAAACCTGTAGACAGGGAGCGAGGAAGGAAAATAGCAGACAGATGGGATGGCGAGTAGCTGAATAGGTAGGAAGGTAAGCAGGCAGGAACACAAGCAGGCATTCAGGGGTAGGAAAGTAAGTAAACAGGCAAACAGACCACCGTTGCCCAGATTGTCGTACTCGGAGCATAGGTTTCTGACGCCTAACTGTGCCAAGAAACATCAGGAATTAACTATTTTAACGATAATTATAAGTGAATCTCCTTATTGGGGTCCACGAGACAGTTTTGGGGTCGGAAGTCAGTAAATATAAGAGGCTGAGTAAGACAATCTGGCAACGTTGGAAGTAGACAAGTAGATAGAGTTGATAGGAGGGAGGAAAGACAGCATGTAGTTAGGAAAGCGAGCAGGTGAAGGTTGAAAGGTAAGCAGGGAAAAAACGAGCAGGCAGGCAGGCAGGCAAGTTATAAGCAGCTCAGATCCTTTCCTCCAGGCTGTTGTGGGCAGGAGTGGGGGTAGGGGCGCAGGCGGGAGTGGCGGGTGTGGGTGTGGCGGCGCCCACACTCTGTGGAGCCGCCCCACCACGCCGCCACGTGTGGAGTGTGACACACACACACACACACACACACACACACACACACACACACACACACACACACACACACACACACACACACACACACACACACACACACACACACACACACACACACACACACACAGTAAGGCTTCATCTAGCATATACAAAAAACACACACACAAATATGCCTGTTAAGAGTACCATGTGTGTGTGTGCATGTGTGTGTGTGTGTGTGTGTGTGTGTGTGTGTGTGTGTGTGTGTGTGTGTGTGTGTCGTGACCTCAAAACTGATCACGTCTCGTCTCGTCTGGTAGCTTCCGTGTCGTGGTCATCATCTCGTCGGGGTCCAGGGGTGCTGTGTTTCGATGGAGGTGTGTCGTGTAGTGCTGTGTTTGCCCTCCTTCCTGTGTTATTAGTGTGATTGTGGACCCTCGCTTCATCAGACACGTCCAGCTGGGAGAACGAGGAAAGGAGGAGGGGAAAAGGAGATAATGGGAGAGAAGGAGAAAGGGAAGGATATATAAAGTCCAGCTGGTAGAAGACGAGGAAAGGGAGGAGGAGGAAAGGAGATGATGATGGAGAGGAAAGGAAGAGATGGAAATATAAAAGTCAGTAAAGGACGAGGATGAGGCCTATAGAAAGTAAAGGATTGAAAGGGTAGGGGTGGAGGAGAAAAGATTTAAAGGAAAGGAAAGAAGAAAGGAAGAAAGAACTAGCAATAAAGATATAGAAGATGGGATGTAGGTTATTGTGTTTGCCGTACATAAGAACAAATGGAATAGAAGGAAGGACAGAGAAAGAAATAGTGCTGGAGTGCACGAACAAGAAGAAAAAAGGCGATGAAGGAGAAGAAGAAGAAGAGGCAGGAGGAGGAGGAGAAGGAAAGAGTGATGGCGGCGGTGGAGGAGAGGAGGAGGAGGAGGAGGAGGAGTAAGGAGGAGGAGGAGGATATGGAACCGGAGAAAATATGATGGAGATGAAGGCGAGGAAGATGAAGAATGGACAGCTGATGCATGAAGGAAGAGGTGATGCTGTTAGGGGTGAAGGAAGTGGAAGACATGAAGGAGGAGGAGAAGGAAGAGAAGGTGGAGAAGGACAGTGGCAAAGAGGATGGAAGAAAAGGAAGAAAGAAGGGAGAAAAGGGGTGGAGGGAGGTAGGAGAGTGCCTTCTGGCGCAGTCTGTTGTACCAATTTGTGGGATCACAGAATGGGAGAACTTTAAAGGAAGGAATATAAGGTTGTCATCTCTATACTACCTCTCTCTACCTGTCTATCTATCTGTCTGTCTATCTCTCTATCTATCACATCCTCCTGTATCCTCTCCCTCCCCTTAGTACAATAATTTCCCCTTCTTTTTCAGTTCTTCCTTCCCAGTTCTTAAACCCTCCACTTCCACCGATCCATACTCCCTATCACCTACTTGCCTTTCCCTCCTGTACTATTCCCCCTTCTTTGTTGTTCTTTCTCCTCCTCACCATCTTCCCTTCCCTTCAGCTCTCCTTCCCTTCCATTTCTTCCTCCTTCCTCTTCCAGTTCCTCCTCCCCTCCCTTCACTCTTCCTCCCTCCTTCATCTCTCCCTCCTCCCCTTTGTTCTTCCTCCTTCCTTCCAGTTCCTCCTCACTTCACTTTCTTCCTCCCTTCCACCCCCTGCCAAGCCCTTTCCTTACTTGCCATGCCAACGTCTGTCTGTCTCCACCTTGACTATTTGTTATGCTTTAAGTTGTTTTTTGCATTGTTTTGGCTGTTGTTGTTGATGTTATTTTCTTTGGTGGTGGTAATGGTGTTGCTGTGTTGTTGTTGTTATTGTTGTTGTTGTTGTTGTTGTTGTTGTTGTTGTTGTTGTTGTTGTTGTTGTTATTGTTGTTCGTGTTGGTGGTGTTTGTTATCGTTGTGTATATTAATATCGTTGTCGTTATCAGTGACGGTCGTGTTGTTGTTGTTGATTACGCGGATGTTTGCTGCGTCGAGGGTGAGCGAGGCCGTGGTCGTGGCGTCTGTTGTTTGTTAATCGTACTTATTGGTTTTGTTGTTATTTGTTTATTAATCATTTACTATTATTATTATTATTATTATTATTATTATTATTATTATTATTATTATTATTATTATTATTATTATTATTGTTATTATTATTAATTCTACTACTAATAATATCATTTTAATCTTTATCTAAAGTTCAAAGCTCAGGAAAACCATACTGTAGATTTTTTAAATGAAACAACAACACAATGATGACGACGAGGAAGACGAAGGAAGAAGAAGAAGAAAAAAAGAAAAAAGAAAAAAAGAAAAGAAAGAGAAAGGAACAAGGCAACGAAGAAACAGGAAAACGAAGAATCAAAAATAAAACAAAAATTACGAAGGAAAAAATGAAAAAAAGACGAAAATAAATAAATAAACAAGATTAGAAAAAAAAGAGCAAAAAGTCCAAAATAGCAGCAATGTGGCGGCTGAGTGAAGTGTATCCGGATGGTCCCTTTAACCTTGAGAAAATAATGTCACTGATCCCTACCCCTCCCCTCCCCTCTCCCCTGCCCCTGCCCCCTCCCCTTCCTTATACGTCTTGTTGCCAATGTGTCTCCGTGTCCAGGCCCGAAGACACGATCATTATAACATAACCACAGGCCAAACACACACCCACCCACACACCCACACACACACACACACCCACACACACACACACACCCACACACACACACACACACACTTTGATAATCCCTCATATGCACCTAGATTATTTTTTTTCTCTTGCTCATAACCTCCATGTCTTCTTTCTCCTCCTCTTCCTCTTCTTCCTCTTTTTACTTACCTTCTAATTCTCTTTCTGATCCTTTTCCTTCCATCCCTGTTGTCTCATTTCTGCTTATTGTACCCTGATCATCCACCTCCTCCTCCTCTTCCTCCTCCTCCTCCTCTCCTCCTCCTCATCCTCCTCCTCCACTTTTCTCCACCTCTCTGGTTTGCCTTTCCTCTCCCCTCCTTCCCACACACAGACAGACACGCTCAGACACACATCTTAGTTAATATATTCAACGCTTCACGGTTCGACCCTGGAGGCGTGTCTCTGTCTGTGTGTCTGTCTGTGTTCTGCGTCAGCTAAAATTCTCATATATCTGAAGCGTAAATAATTAAATCCGTCGTTAGTATGTAGACTTCATGTTTTTTAGCACTTATGGAAAAATAAATTTGGTATAAGAATATTGTTTTAGCGATTCATATGCCTAACCTTAACCAGGAACATTTGATATATCAACCAGCACAGTTATATACGAAATGTTACCAATAATTAGTTGTCTATCCTCATCTGGCAATTGAATTTCTAGAGACTTATTTCACAAAGATATGCTTTTTTTATGTCCATACAAATAAAAAAGCATCGACATCTCAAAAACATTAAGATTCGTGAAGGAAAAACTAGGTCCGTTTCTACGAGAAAAGTAAATCAGGGAATCATTATGACAATGTACGCTAAAAAATGTCACTCTGTTCTTGAACCTCAAAAGGATCGTCACTGAGCCTCCTGGTGAGATTGTTGTGCAAAGAACTTTGTGTGGCAATAAGATAAGAGTAGAGAGGAGTCAGAGTGTGGCCAGGAGTTTGGAGTCGTATGTCAAATAATTCATTTTTATAATTCAAACCTAAAACCAAACATAAATACCATGACTCCACAAACAGGAATGATTTGCACGGTGATAATGTCCTTGGTAAAAAGTACCTGCTAAAAGAACTTTTTAAAAGTAATAGTTAAAAAACTGTTAAAAAGAAGCACAGTGATATTCTCCTTGTTACTAGAAGCTTCACTAAGAGCCACAGGAAATATAAAAAACAACTGGAGCAATATATATCACCGAATATTATTATATCTTTTAAGCGCTCCTCAAAAAACCAATACACGTCAGGACCTTCGAGGCAAAAGTTGGAGCAGCTGACAAGAAGAAATTTTCCATAACAATAAAATTAGAATATAAAAAAGAGTAACCTGGGGCGAGGCGAGGATCTGTGTGTGTGTGTGTGCGAAACGTGTGTGTGTGTGTGTGTGTGTGTGTGTGTGTGTGTGTGTGTGTGTGTGTGTGTGTGTGTGTTTGTGTGCAGGGTGTGGGTGTGTGTGAGTGTGTGTGTGTGTGTGTGTGTGTGTGTGTCTGGCAGTCCAATAGGAAGAGGGTTTTTTCTCTCGTCCCCCGGAATGAAAGCGATCAGGTCGGAAAACAAATGAAGGTCGGGGCTAAGCGAGGCACGCCGCAGGCTCAACAACTTCCAATGAGCCACGTAAAGCAGCCTAATTTACATCATCATCATGGTCCGCTCCCTCCGTCCCGGCTCCTACCGTTTCCGTTCCATTCACGTTTCGTTCCGTTTTTCTCTCTTGTTTCCATCACGTTTATATTGTCCTGTTTTCTCTTTCAGTTTCTCTTCCTCCGTTCTTTCTTGGGCCGTTCCCTTCCCGCCCATTCGTGTTATTCCGTTACATTCCTTTCGTTTCTGTTCCGTTTTGCCCGTTCCGTCCTTTCCTGTTAGTTCCGTCTACTCCCGTTCATTTTTCTCCCCGTCCTTTTGTTTCCTTTTCCTTCCTGTTCCATTTTCTCCGTTATTTCCTCGAAGTTCTTCCTGTTCTTTTCTCGTTCCGTTCAGTTTCCTTCCTCGTTTATTGTTCTCCAGCTCGTTCTTTTCTCCTCTCTCTTCGTTTACTTACTTCCTTCCCTTTCTTTCACATTTCTTCCCTCTTTCGTCCCTTCTTCATCCCCTGTGCTTCCTCCCTCCTTCCCCCTCCACCTCATTCTCATCCCGTTCCATTCTTTTCGCTCCTCTCCTTCTCGTCTTACATCTTCCCATTCGTTTATTCCTTCCTTTCGTCTTCACATCCCCCCTTCCTCCTCCTCCTCCTTCCTCCTGCTCCTCTCCCTCCTCTAACTCTTCCTCCTCCTTCGTCCTCCGCAGTACTCTTTGCTCCTCCCTATCATTCCTATCAGCCCCCCGTTCCCTCCTCCCCCCTTCAGTTTCCCTCCCCCTCCCTTCCCTCCATTCCTTCCCTCCTCCACTCCGCCTCCCTCCCCTTGCCCCTCCGTTCCCCTTTCCCTTTATCTCCCCCTCTTCCCCTCCACCCCCCCATCAGGCATGGCCGATGAAGACAGCTGATCGCCCTTCTTAGGCCATTCCTATTCCTGCTCATTCCCGTCACACGCGTGTTGATTCTCGATAGGTTACGGCGACTTCCACATTTGCTTCTGTCTCGCCTTCGCTAAGGATCAGCTGCCAGGTGTAATTGTTGTTGTTGTTTGTTGTTTTGTTAGCTGTGCTTTGCTTCACCACCTGGTCTCAAATTTTTTTTTCAGGTGGATTGATTATGGTAACTCAGCGTCAGTCTTTTTTTTCTTCTTCCTTTTGGTTAACTCCAATATTTCGTTTTTTGTTGTTGCCTTTTTCTTCTTTTTTTTTTTTTTTTCCTTTCCTTATTTTTTATTTTTTTTTCATTTATCCTCCTTCCGGGGGCTTATTTTCCATTTTTCCATTTTGCGTTTGTTTTCTCCTCTCGCTCTGTTATTTTCCTGCCTTTCTCCTCACTCACTTCCGTCCATCTTTTCTTTTCTTATCCCCCTACTTTCTTCCCTCCTTAATTTCTTTCTTCTTTTTGTATCATTCTCATTCTTCTATCATTTTTATTTCATTCTCATTCTTATTTGTTATTTTTTCCGCTTTTTTCTCTTTTTACTTTTCCACATTTCTTTTCTTTATCACTTAATTTTTTCTCCTCGTTTATTGTTCTCCCAGCTCGTTCTTCCCCTCTTCGTTTACTTACTCTTCCCTTTCTTTTCACATTTCTTCCTCTTTTCGTCCCTTCTTTCATCCCCTGTGCTTCCTCCTCCTTTCCCTCCACTCCTTATTCTCATCCCGTTCCATTCTCATGCCCTTCCTTCTCAATTCACATCTTCCCATTCGTTTATTCCTTCCTTTCGTCTTCCACATTCTGCCTCCTCCCCTCCCTCCTCCTTCCTCCTGTCTTCTCCTCCTCTAACTCTTCCTCCCTCCTTCGTCCCCTCCATGCTCTTGCTCCTCCCCTATCATCTCATCAGCCCCTGTTCCCTCCCTCCCCCCCTTCGTTCCTTCCCTCCCTCCACCTGCTCCTCCCCTTGCCCCTCCGTTCTCCCTTTCCCCTTTCTCTCCCTCTCCTTCCCCTCCACCCCCATCAGGGCGGCCGAAGACAGCTGATCGCCCTTCTTTAGTCATTCCCATTCCTGCTTTATTCCCGTCCACGGCGTAAGCGATTCCCGATAGGTTACGGCGACTTCCAGTATTTGCTTCTGTCTCGCCCCTGCCATGACTGCTGCCAGGTAATTTGTTGGTGTTGTTGTTGGTTGTTGTTGTTGTTGTTGTTGTTGCTTTGCTTCACACCTGGTCTCGCTTTTTTTTCAGGTGATTGATTATGGTAACTCGCTGTCTTTTTTCTTCTTCCTTTTCTTCTTCCTTTTGGTTTGTTAACTCCATTTCGTTTTTATGTTGTTGCCTCTTTTTTTTTTTTTTTTTCCCTGTTATCCTTCCCTATTTTTTTTTCATTTATCTCCTTCCGTATTTTATTTTCCATTTTCCATTTTGCACTTGTTTTCTTCCTCTCTCGTTCTGTTATTTTTCCTGCCTTTCTTCTCTCCTACTTTCTTTTTATCCTCTCTGTTTCTTCTCCTTAATTTTTTCTTCTTCTTGTTTGTATCATTCTCATCTATATCATTTTATTTCTCATTCTCATTCTTATTTTGTTATTTTTCCTTCCTTGCTTTTTTCTCTTTCATTTTCCATTTCTTTTCTTTATCACTTAATTTTTTTTCTTATCAATGTTTTATTTTCGTGTATTCGTTGTCGGGATCATTCCTTTATCTTTCTTAGTTTTTTTTTTTTTTCAGCTTTCACCTTAACTCTTTCTCTTCCCTTTATTTTTGCCCTCGTTTTTTTCTTTCTTAGTTTTTTTTTTTTTATATATTCCTTTATTTTCGTCCTTTCCTCTCCTTTCTTCACTTCTATTTTTTCCTGACTTGTTTTCCTTTCTTTCTTTGATCTTCTTGCTTCTTTCCTTTTCCTTTTACTCTTTTTTCAATCTTTCCTCTGTTGCTTTATCTCTCTTACTGTCATATTTTGTTGTTGTTTTTGTTTGTTTTATGTGTTTAAACGTGTTATATAACCTTCACACACACACACACACACACACACACACACACACACACACACACACACACACACACACACACGGCCACACAGAAATCATGCTCTCCTCATCCTCCATTCTTCCTCCTTCCTCCTCCTCCTTCCTCTCCTTCCTCTTGGCATGGCTAATAGAGGGACGCCATAAGAAAGGTTGAGAGGAAAAGGGAGAGGAGGGAGATGGATGGAAATGATTCTAAGGATAACACGAGAGGAGGGGCGGAAATGGGAGAGACGTATAGATTGAGGAGAGAGAGAGAGAGAGAGAGGAGAGAGAGAGAGAGAGATAGAGAGAGAGAGAGAGAGAGAGAGAGAGAGAGAGAGAGAGACGTTGGAAGAAGAAAAGGAAAGAGAACATTGTGGAGAAAAATAAAGGTTGCAAAAGAATTGAAAAGAATGGAAGGAAAGAGAAGGGAACAATACGAAGGAAAAATAGAAAGACGAAGAAAAAAAACAAGAGCCCGCAAAGTAACTAAATCCCACAACATATCAAGAAAAGAGGAAGAAAGAAGAAAAAAAAGGAAAGAAAAGGGCGGCAATAGAGGGAATAGGTCAAATTGGAGGAAGACAGTAAGGAGA
The DNA here is from genome assembly GCF_024679095.1 of Eriocheir sinensis. Classification (NCBI taxonomy): domain Eukaryota; kingdom Metazoa; phylum Arthropoda; class Malacostraca; order Decapoda; family Varunidae; genus Eriocheir; species Eriocheir sinensis. Next base: position 1,064,197 of record NW_026111720.1, read on the forward strand.
GAAGAGAACAGGGAAATGGGAGGTGGAGGAGGAGGAGGAGGGAGGAGGAGGAAGAGGAGGAGGAGGAAAAGGAGTAGGGAGGAGGAGGAGGCCCTTGTATTATTGCGTCAGTTAGTCCACGCGCTTTCCAGTCCACATTACTGGAGCCACTAAAACCACCAGGAAGCGATAAGGGTCAACAATGAGGGCGGGTCACTGCCCCTCCTCCTCCTCCTCCTCCTCCTCCTCCCTCCTCCTCCTTCTTGGGTGGGGGCTCTTTGGTTTCTGGTAACACTGACTGAAGAAAATGGGAAATGGTAGTCATGGGGAGGTGAAATATATATAAGGTATGGTACTATTTTTTTTATCTCTCAAAGCTCTGTTGCTCTGATGATGTTGGTGGTGATAAAGGCTTACGTTATATGAAGGGGTTGAACTAGAGAGGGTATGAACTCTGGACAGATGATGAGAAGAGGAGGAAGTGGAAAGACGGGTAGTGTAAGTGGACGCCTAGGTAAAAGAGAAGGTGATGACAGAATGTGATGTTGTTAGTGGTGGTGGTGTAGGCATGGTGGTATGAACGAGAGAATGATTGTGGCTATCCCTGACCTCATAAATTGATAACCTTGTGTCTGTGTCGTGCTGGTATTGATTCTCATCAGTGAAGGTGTGCTTTGGCTGGGAGGTAGGTGGCGTGTGCTTCTCTTTACTCTTCCTCCTATTCCTCCTTTTCTCCATCTTTCTGCTCCTCCTCCTCCCTCTTCTTCCTCCTCCACCACCTGTTTCTTAATCCAGCTAACTTCTTCTCATTCCTTTCTATTGCATCTATTTTTCCTTCCTCTCCGTCTCCTCTCTTCTTTTTTTTCTTGCATTTAACTGTCTAATGCCATCGTTGTCAATTTTCAAGTGGTATCTTCTTTTTTATATTTTTATTGTAATCTGTCATTTCCTTTTTTTCTCACCTTATCTTCGTTTTACGCCTACGCTTAACCATTCCAGACATTCTCCCATCCTCCTCTCTATCCTCTTCTTCCTCCCTTTCTTCTTTCTTCCTTCATCATTTCCAAAGCTCCTTCCATCCCTCCATCCCTCCACTTCTCTATCCATCTCTCTCCTGCTTTAATCCCCTCCCTTCTCTCCCTTTACTCCTTTACTCTTTCTTCCTTTCCTCTTCCTCCTTCCTCCAACATTCCCCAAAGCTCCCCTCCCCTCCATTCCCTCCATCCCTCCATTTCTCTCTCTCTTACATTAATCCCTCTTTCTCCTCTAACACACCCCCAAGTCCCGCCCCTTCCCCCCTCTCTCCCTCCCCCACTCACCCCACAGGGGGAGTAAGGGAAGCTTAACCACTGGAAAGGGAGACAAGACAAGGGAGGAGGAAGGAGTGAGGTGGAGTCTGGTCTGGCCTTGGTCATCTCCATTATCAAGACCAAGACGACGTAATTGTGGTCTGTCTGTGTGGGATTGTGAGGTGGTGATGATGATGATGATGATGATGTATGATAATGATGGACTGGAGAAAGAAAGATTTTTAAAGGAGAAAAATTAAAAAAGTACTCAGATAAGAAATAGAAGGGGAGAGGAAGAGGTGATGATGAGAGTAAGTAAGGATTTAAAATAGGAAGAAAATGTTTGTAGAGGGAAAAAAAAATTATCTCAATGGGAGTGACAAAGGAAGAACATTACAATGGAGGAAATTAAAAGGGAAAAAAAAAGGGAAAAGCTCAAGGGTCAATGATGAAAAGGAAGATGAGGAACAAAGAAAGAGAAAAATATGGACGTGGAAGAGTGGTTAGTGTTATTAGAAGTAATGGTAATGGTAGTAATAATAGTAGTAGTAGTAGTAGTAGTAGTAGTAGTAGTAAATGGGATAGGTAAATGACCTTTTTATCGTATGTTATCTACTTAACCTTTTATAAATATTGCTTATGAAACTACTTTTTTTTTACAGCAGAGGAGACAGTGCGAGGGGCGTAAAAAAAAGAGAAAGAAAAACAATAATGAAAAAAAGCCCGCTACTTAATGCTCGCCAAATATTATGCATTCTAATGATACACTAACAATACGTGAATAAAAAGAATAAAAGAAAAAAAGAAATACAAAAATCCGAGAGAGCATTTTACACCACCACTCTACCACCACCACCACCTACCAACAACAACAACGATAACAGTGACACCCTTCACCACATAGCCACCACCATCACTCACAATCACCACCATTTGCTAGTTACCAACACCAGCAATAAAAAACTCCGAGGCTTGGATACTCTCCCTTCCCCCTCCCTTCACTTCCCTTTCCCTCCTCCCTTCCTTCCCCTTTCCCTCTTCTCTTCCCCTTTAATTAATTAAACCCCTCTTCTCTCCTTTTCCTCTCTCTCCCACCCTCACCTTCCTTCCCACCCTCTTCCCCTCTTTCCTGAAACCATCCAGCCTCCCCCCCGCTTCCTGCCGCACCCCTTCCCCTCACTTCCCCTCGTGCCGGGTCGGAGGTCAGAGCTGTTAGAGCGTTAACTGACCCCTGTCATTGAGTCCCACAACTATTGCCCTTCCTTCCTCGCCCTCTCCCCTCTCCCCTCTCCCCTCTCTCCCATCGGTCTCTCCCTTGGCCTCTCTCGGTTCCTCCCTCCTTGTTCAGTCTTGGCAGCTTCTTTCTTTATTTTCTTCACTTTTGTCTTCATTCTTTTTTTTTCTTTTTTCTTTTTTCTTTGTCGTTCCTGAGCAGCGGCGGCATCACAGTTTCTCTCTTAAGTCTAATGCATTCTTTATACGTAGAGCTTTTTTTCCTTTTATACATTCTCATTGTTTCTGTTTTTTTTTTTGGGAGGATAGTGGGGAGGTACTTGGTGATAAGACAAAGACGCCTGGGTTTTTGTTTGTTTGTTTTTCTTTCCTCCTTCGTAAAGAGAGAGAGAGAGAGAGAGAGAGAGAGAGGAGAGAGAGAGAGAGAGAGAGAGAGAGAGAGAGAGAGAGAGAGAGAGAGAGAGAGAGAGAGAGAGAGAGAGAGAGAGAGAGAGATAAAGTAATAAGACAAATGGTAGGAAAAAAGAACATGTATATATTTTTTTTTCTTTTATTTTTTCTTCTTTTTTCTTTTCTTCTCTCTCAGTTTGTGTTTCTTAATGTTTCTTTTTTTTCTGGCTATTTTTATTTCTCTTTTCTTCCTTATAGCTTGTTTTTGTTTTTACATTTGTTGTTTGTTGTTCTATTGTTCTTTCCTCTATTTTTTTTTCTCCAAAGCGAACCCCCAACTTAACATTAATTCCCAGCCAACATCTCTGAACACTCAATCTCACCCCAAATCCAAACTAACCAATTCTCATTCACCAAAACCCAGCCCTCCCCTAACTTCAATTCTTCCCTGAACACTCAACTTCACTCCCCAAACCAAACTAACCACCTGTTCACCAAACCCAGCCCTCCCCCCCAACTTCACCTTCTTCCCTGAACACTCACCTCACCTTAACCAAACCAACATTACCTATTCACGACAACCCAATTCACCCTAACTTCAATTCCCCCAACCTTCAATAACACTGCAAAAACCACTTCCAACCTCACCAACTCCAAAACAATCCTACTCAAGAATCTACCTTCCACACACACACACACCCAAATCCAACCAACATAGCTTTCTTTCTCCTCCTCGTTTACCCTCTTCTTCACTCTCTCCTTCTCCTCCTTCTTTTTTCTTCTTCAGCGCCCACTTCTTCACCCTTTCTTCTTCAACGCACCATTTTTCTTCCAGCATCAATCTTTTCTTCTTTCACTCCCCTTCTTCACCGTCCTCCACCCCTTACCCCCTTCTTCACCTCCTTCCCTTCAGCGTTCCCCTTCTTCTCCACCCCCCCCTTTTCTTCTTAACACCTCCTTTCTTCAGCGCCCCTCCTTCTTCACCCCTTCTTCAACGTCCCCCTCTTCTTCAATTCACCCCCCCACCTTTAACGCCCCTTCTCAACGTCATCCTCTTCCTAACCCCTTCTTCAGCGTCATCCTCTTCCTAACTCCCTTCTTCACCGCTGTCATCCTCTTCCTAACCCCTTCCTTTCAGCGTCCTCCTCTTCTTCACCCCCCTCCTTTAACGCTCTCTTCTCCAACGTCATCCTCTTCCTAACCCCATCTTCACCGTCATTCTTCTTCTAACCCCCTTTCTTTCACCGTCATCCCCACTCTTCCCTAACCCCCTTCTTCACCGTCATCCTCTTCCTAACCCCAACTTCTCTTCAACGTCATCCTCTTCCCTAACCCCTTCTTCAGCGTCATCCTCTTCCTAACCCCCTTCTTCAGCGTCATCCTCTTCCAAGCCCCCTTCTTCGCCGTCACATCCCTCTTCCCTAACCCCTTCTTCTTCAACGTTATCCTCTTCCCTAACCCCTCTTTCAACGTTATCCTCTTCCCTAACTCCCCTTCTCTTTCACCGTCATCCTCTTCCTAACTCCCTTCTTCATAAATCATCCTCTTCCCTAACCCCCTTTCTTCAACGTCATCCTCTTCCCTAACCCCTTCTTCAACGTCATCCTCTTCCCTAACCCCCCTCTTCTTCAGCGTCATCCTCTTCTTCCAAACCCCCTTCTTCAACGTCATCCTCTTCCTAACCCCCTTCTTCACCGTCATCCTCTTCCAAACCCCCTTCTTCAACGTTATCCTCTTCCAAACCCCCTTCTTCAACGTCATCCTCTTCCAAACCCCCTTCTTCAGCGTCATCCTCTTCCAAACCCCCTTCTTCAGCGTCATCCTCTTCCAAACCCCCTTCTTCAACGTCATCCTCTTCCAAACCCCCTTCTTCAACGTTATCCTCTTCCCTAACCCCCTTCTCTTCAACGTCATCCTTCTTACAAACCCCCTTCTTCACCGTCAGCCTCTTCCTAACCCCCTTCTTCCAGCGCTTCATCCTCTTCCAAACCCCTTCTTCACCGTCATCCCTCTTCCCTCAACCCCCTTCTTCCAACGTCATCCTTCTTCCTAACCCCTTCTTCAGCGTCATCCTCTTCCAAACCCCTTCTTCACTGTCATCCTCTTCCCTAACCCCAACCTTCCAACGTTATCCTCTTCCCTAACCCCCCATCTCGAAGCGTCCCCCCTTCAACCAACCGCCCCCTCCCCCACCCACCCCACATCCCAATCCAAAAAAGATAGTATTCATACATAAACAATCTCTTCGTTTCTTCTCATTTCTCTCCCTGCAGCGGCAAAGCAGAACAATATGAATATCTGCTTTCATAAGTCCCTGGGCCATGAAGACATATTTACGGGCGGAGGGGAACCAGTAAAATAATATTCCGCTGTGTTTATATTCCGCCTCCAGAAAGAATAGGCTGTCCTTCCAAGGTCTGCCCAAGATCAAATCCTTGAAGAGCCTCCTGGCGGAAAAGGAGGATGAAGGTGGAGGAGGAGGAGGTAAAGATAGTGAGTCGTTAATGTTGGTGGAGAGAAAAGAGCATGTGGGGAGGTAAAGGAGGAGCAGTGATGGAAGGTGGAGGAGGAGGAGGAAGAGTGAGTTGACCGTTTGAAGATGAAAGGAGGTGGAAGTGGAGAGGAAAGGAAAAGAAGGAGGAGGAGGAGGAAGGTGGGTTAGACCGTTTGAAGATGAAAGGAGGTGGAAGTGGAGAGGAAAGGAAAAGAAGGAGGAGGAGGAGGAAGGTGGGTTAGACCGTTTGAAGATGAAAGGAGGTGGAAGTGGAGAGGAAAGGAAAAGAAGGAGGAGGAGGAGATAGTGGATGGATGGGGTGGAAAAGGACAGGGAGATGAAGAATAGAGGAAAGGAGGAAGATGGGTTAGAAGTATTTAAAGGGAAGGTGAAGGGGAGAGTAAAGGAGGAGGAGGAGGGAGGAGGAGATGGTTAAAGATGGATGGGGTGGAAAGAAAGGCAGGAGATGGAAGAATAAGGAAAGTGAGGAGAAGAAAAGAAGGACGATGTGAGTAGTGATGGGAGATGAAAATGGACGAGAAAAGAAGATAGACTAGCAAAAGGAGATGGTGGTGGTGGTTGAAAATGGAGAAGATAAAAAAGGACTAAGAGGAGAAAAAGAGGTAAGGAAGAGTAAGGAAAAGAAGAAAAAGAAGAATAAAAAAAAAAAAAAAAAAAGGGGAAAGAAGAGAAGAATAAAGAAAAAGAAAAAAAAAGAAAGAAGAATAATAAAAAATAAAAAGGGTCTTTAGTAATGGAAGAGAAAGAAGATGAAGGGTAGTAAAAGGAGATGGATTATGATAAATAGCTATAAATGGAAGAGTAAGAGAGGATGGTGGAGGAAGACGGGGAAAGAGAGAGAAGAAGAAAGAAAGGAGGTGGAGGAGGAGGAGTTGAAAAAAGTGGGTCAGTGCGATGGAAGATAAAGAGGATAAACACACACACACACACACACACATGCACACACACACACACACACACACACACACACACACACACACACACACAGCCACATGAAGGCAAGCCATAATAACAGCAACGAGGATGAGATAGAGGAGGAGGGAGGAGAAGGAAGAAGACACAACAAAGACAATATAATAACAAAAGAGAAGGAGGAGGGAGGAGGAGGGTGGAGTGGAGAAATAAAACGGAACGCAAAAGAACATTAAAAATTACATTATACTAGAACTAAGCCGACGTCCCATCTTGTTGTCGACCCCCCCATCCCCGACACACACACACACACACACACACACACACACACGCTGGGCCCGCCTCCTCACTTTGGTCGTCTTCTCATTATGGGAGTGTCAACCTAATCACACAGACTCCAGAAAACCGCTTTTTTACTCATTACAAAAGGAGGACTTCCTCTTTTATTGTTTTCCTAATATAAGAAACTGGGAAGGTTACATCGTCAGACCCCATGCCGGCATACTCGCTCTCTTTCTCCTCTTTCTCAAGTAGTTTTCTCTCTCTCTCACCTTTCTCTCTCCAGCTTGGTTTTCTATCTCTCTGCTCGCTTGTCTGCTCTAACTCTAATTCTCTCTCTCTCTCTCTCTCTCTCTCTCTCTCTCTCTCTCTCTCTCTCTGCTCTCTCTCTCTCTCTCTCTCTCTCTCTCTCTCTCTCTCCTCTCTCTCTCTCTCTTCCCGTTCCTCCCCCTCCTCCTCAGCCCACCCACTCCACCTTCCTCCACCTTGAAAATGGCGAGGTGATGTCGGAGGAAGAGGGAGGAGGAGGAGGAATAAAGGAGGAAGGCATGATGGCGGTGGGGTTGTTGGTGGAATAGGAGAAAAAAGCGATAAAAGGTGGAGTGTGATGCTGGTGGTAATGGTGGTTGTGGGTATTAAGAGGGAGGAGGAGGGAGGCAAAATAAACTATGATGGAGTTTTATGGTGGTGATGGAGGTTTCTGAGTTGTTGTTGTTTGTTGTATGATTTGGTGATGGTGGTGGTATTGGTGATTGCGTATGGCCCATAAAATGTAATAAAAATGATAACCAATTAAGTGAGTGACGGTGATGACGAGGAGGAGGAAGAAGGGGATCATTTTTGTTGTGTAAGTGGTGATTTATGGTGGTGATTTAGTATTTGCCATAAAAGCGTAATTGAAACAATCAATAATAATAGTGATGATGATGATGATGACGAGGATCTTAGGAAGAAGGGGAGATAGTGATAGAAAACGATGATGATGAATTGTTTCAATGGGTGCTTGATTGATGTCTCAAGAAAATAGTTTTGCTGTTGAATTGTAAGACGGCAAGCGAGTTGTTGGCCTCTTTTTCATTGCTCCCTTTTTGTGTGCCTTGTGCTTGTCTGCTGTAAAAAAAAAAAAGTCCGGGTCAAAAAATGGAAATTTGAAATTGCCAACGTTAAAATTTTTGTAATAGTCAGTAACAGTTCTCTTTTGTATCTCATCTTCCACTCCATTACCACCAGCATCCACCTACAGTTAATCCAATCTTTACTCATCCTCCACTTCTCTCACTCACCTCTTCACACTCATCTAACCCCTACTTGACCATCACCTCCCACTCATCCACCCTCATTATAAACCCTCCCTACAACATCCACATAAATCATCCCTAGGCCCCATCCACTCTATAGTCCACTCAGAACCTTCACGTATATCCATTAATGATTCCACTTAAAACCCTCCCAGGCCTCTACTTAAACTCATTCAGCCTTCCACTTAAAACCCACTCAAATCCTCCACTTAAACACCTCAATCCTCCATCACTTAAAACCACTAAATCCCTCCACTTTGAACCCACTCAGCCCTCCACTTAAACCCACTCCAATCCTCCCATTTAAACCCACTCAGCCCTCCACTTAAAACCCACTTCCTGCTCCTCCACTTAAACCCACTCTGCCCTCCCTAAACCCACTCAGCCCTCTCCCACATAAAACCCACTCAATCCTCCCACTTAAACCCACTAAATCCCCTCCAATTGAACCCACTCTAGGCCTCCACTTAAAACCCAGCAATTTCAGCTTTCCACTTGAGCCCACTTAGCCCTCCTAAACCACCTCCAGGCCTAAACTTAAATCCACTCCAGACTTCCAATTACACCAACTCAGACCCACACTTAAATCCACTCAGAATTCCACTTAAACCCACTCTACCTTCCACTTAAACCCATTCAAGACCCTTTACTCCACCCACCTGTCCATCAGCGGGTCCCAGAACGCCATGCAGAAGATCCACTCTAATCACGGCGTCGATAATGAGCCCCGTGAAAATGAATAGTGAGTGAATCATGAAGGTTATAATATTTTTTTTCACTCCCTCCCTCCCTCTCTCCTTCTCCCATACTCTCTCCATCCTCTCTCCTCTTTTCTCTCTCGCTCCTCTTTCGTCATCTCCCCTGAGCAGTTGGTTGTGTACGGGGCCATAAGGGAGGAAGGAGGGAGAGGAGAATGCAAGAGACGTGGGAGAAGGAGGGAGGGAAGGGGGAACTAATACAAAGACGTGTCTCTCTCCCTCTCTCTCTCTATTAATAGGGAGATATTTTGTGTAACTAACAGGGTGCTTTTTGTGTGTTGTATGTGTGTGAGGCAGGCGGGAGGCAGAGCTCTCATCAGCGGGGTGGGAGGAGGAGGAGGGAGGAGGAGGAGGGAGGAGGAGGGAGGAGGAGGAGGATGGATATGTTGGTAGTGGTCTTGATGGTGTTATTGATGCAAGTAAGTATGAAGACCAAAAGGAGATGAGGAAAAAAGAAAGAGGAAAAGATTTGGAAGAAAAGAAATGGAAGAGGGTGGAATGTTGCAGGAAGAGGAAGGTTTAGGTAGAGGAGGGAGAGGAGAAGAAGAGAGAGATTCGAACATTTGGAGGAGGAGGAAGAAGAAGAATAAGAAGGAGGAAGGAGGGCAGAAGGAGATGATGACGAAAGAAGAGATAGTGGTGGTAATAGGTGTTGATTAGGAGCAGAGCAGTAATGGAAATGTTAACGTTAAAATTTTGTAATAGTCAGTAACAGTTCGTATCTCATCTTCTACTCCACACACTCCAGCATCCACTCACAGCATCCACCTTTACTCATCCTCCACTTCCCCACTCACATCTCACACTCATCTAACCACCACTTGACCATCACCTCCCACTCATCCACCATTATAAACCCTCCCATAACATCCACATAAATCATCCTAGCCCCATCCACTTAGTCCACCAGAACCTTCACGTATATCCATTAATGACCACCACTTAACCTCCCAGGCCACTTAAACTCATTCAGCCTTCCACTTAAACCCACACCACCTCCACTACCACACACCAATCCTCCACTTAAACCACCACCCTCCACTTAAACCCACTCAGCCCTCCACTTAAACCCACCAATCCTCCATTTAAACCCACCAGCCACCACTTAAACCCACTCTGCCCCCACCACCAAACCCACTCTGCACCTCCTACCCATTCAGCCCTCCACATAAACCCACCAATCCTCCACTAAACCCACTAAATCCTCCACTGAACCCACTCAGGCCTCCACTTAAACCCACCAGGTTTCCACTTGAGCCCACTCAGCCCTCCTAAACCCACCACCTAAACTTAAATCCACCAGACTTCAATTACACCAACTCAGACCCACACTTAAATCCACTCAGAATTCCACTTAAACCCACTCTACCTTCCACTTAAACCCATTCAAGACCACTCACCCACTCCGTCCATCACCCCAGAACCACGAAGACCACTTAATCACGGCGTCGATAATGAGCCCCGTGAAAATGAATAGTGACTGAATCATGAAGGTTATAATATTTTTCACTTCCCTCCTCTCTACTTCTCCCATACCTCCATCCTCTCCCTCTCTTTCTCTCTCCTCTTTCGTCATCTCCACCACCAGCAGTGGACCCTAAGGGGAGAGGAGGGAGGAAGAGATAGATAAAGAGGAGGAGGGAGAGGAGAAGCTTAATGCAAAAGACGTGTCTCTCCCTCTATTAATAGGGAGATATTTCAACCAACAGTGCTTTTTGTGTGAAAGTGTGAGGCGAGGCAGAGCCTCATCAGAGGAGGAGGAGGAGGAGGAGGAGGAGGAGGAGGATGGATATGTTCTAGTGGTCTTGATGGTGTTAGTGATTTTCAGTGAAGACACACACACAGATGACACACACACACACACACACACACACACACAAGAAAAGAAATGGAAGAGGTGGAATGTTCTAGGAAAGGAGAGGAGAGAAGAGAGGAGAGAACATTTGGAGGAGGAAGAAGAAGAAGAAGAAGAAGGAAGAGAGAGAGGAGAGAGAGAGAGAAGAAGAGAGAGAGAGAGAGAAAGAGAGAGAGAGAAGAGAGAGAGAGAGAGAGAGAGAGAGAGAAGAGAGAGAGAGAGAGAGGAGAGAGAGAGAGAGAGAGAGAGAGAGAGAGAGAGAGAGAGAGAAGAGAGAGAGAGAGAGAGAGAGAGAGAGAGAGAGAGAGAGAGAGAGAGAGAGAGAGAGATGGAACCAACACAAAATATGACGACTCCACTAACTTTCTGGTTAAATTAATGACTACCCTCGCCCATTAATATAATGTTTCCTGACTTCTATAAACTGCTACGCATGTACTTCCAGCCATTCCAAACATTATGAAAATCATCACCACCTTCAGCACGGTCCAAATTTCCCCACGTTGTTGATAGGCCTCATCTGCCACTCTCCGCCTGTATGTCTAACGAATGGAGACCACCACAACACCCACAGCCAAAAAGGAGACCCACCAACGAGCAGCGACCACTACATTATTCACCACCACCGTGCAGGTGTCCCACAGGTTCTGCCCAGCTCCCACTCTTTCTGTTGTTCATTGATGAACACAAAAGGCGATCCATTGGGGAGCAATATAAGAACATATTATTGACTCAGAACTACCTGACCTTACCTATTATTTTGGGGAAAAGAAGACCACAGATGACATAGAAACCGCCTCAAAACACCTGGTATATCCACTTTCAAACCACCTTCCAAACAACTATCCCCTATTCTTTGACAACACCCAGCTATCACCTTCCTCAACACTAAAACATCCTCGGTCTATCCTTAACTCAAAATCTCAACTGAAACTTCATATCTCAGCTCTTACTAAATCAGCTTCCTCGAGGCTGGGCGTTCTGTACCGTCTCCGCCAGTTCTTCTCCCCTGCACAGTTGCTGTCCATATACAGGGGCATTGTCCGCCCTCGTATGGAGTATGCATCTCATGTGTGGGGCTCCACCACACAGCTCTTCTGGACAGAGTGGAGGCTAGCCTTCTGTCTCATCAGCTCTCCTCATCATACTGATAGTCGTCTACCTCTTAAATTCCGCCGCAGTGTTGCCTCTCTTTCTATCTTCTATCGATATTTCCACGCTGACTGCTCTTCTGAACTTGCTAACTGCATGCCTCCCCCCCTCCCGCGGCCCCGCTGCACTCGACTTTCTACTCATGCTCATCCCTATCCTGTCCAAACCCCTTATGCAAGAGTTAACCAGCATCTTCACTCTTTCATCCCTCACGCTGGTAAACTCTGGAACAATCTTCCTTCATCTGTATTTCCTACTGCCTACGACTTGAACTCTTTCAAGAGGAGGGTATCAGGACACCTCTCCTCCCGAAACTGACCTATCTTTCGGCCACCTCTTTGGATTATTTTTAGGAGCAGCGAGTAGCGGGCTTTTTTTTTTTATTAATGTTTACTTTTTTTGTGCCCTTGAGCTGTCTCCTTTGCTGTATAAAAAAAAAAAAAAAAAAAAACCCCACCACCACTACCACTATCACTAACACCACCACCACCACTACCGCCAGTGCCACCACCACCACCACAACCACCACCACTACCACTATCACTAACACCACCACCACTACCGCCACCACTATCACTAACACCACCACCACTACCACCACCACTATCACTAACACCACCACCACTACCGCCAGTGCCACCACCACAACCACCACCACTACCACCACCACTACCACTAACACCACCACCACTACCGCCAGTGCCACCACCACAACCACCACCACTACCACCACCACTACCACTAACACCACCACTACCACCACCACTACCACCACCACCACCACCACCACCACTACCACCACCACTACCACCACCACTACCACCACCACAACCACCACCACTACCACCACCACTACCACTAACACCACCACCACTACCACCACCACTACCACCACCACAACCACCACCACTACCACTAACACCACCACCACTACTATTACCACCACCAATAATGCTACTACTACTACTGCTGCTATTACTACTTCTACTATACTTCTTATATTACTACTACTACTACTACTACTACTACTACTACTGCTGCTATTACTACTTCTACTATACTTCTTATATTACTACTACTACTACTACTACTACTACTACTACTGCTACCTTTCTCACCACCACCAACAGTACCACCACCACCACCACTGCCAGAAAGGACGCAAAAAGGAAAAATAAAACTACTTTGCAGCAAACTTAACACCAGAAATTTATGTGGCAACCGACAACTACATTAACGAAGGAGAAAGAAAAAAAAGAATGAAAGAAAGAAAGTGAGAAAGAGAAAAAGAGGCGATACCAAAAAAAAGAAGAAGAAGCAACACAAGAAGGAAGATGACGTTTTAAAAGTCACCCATTTTCTACGGTCTAATTTTGGGGGTTTATATTATTTTCAGTAGTAACACACACACACACACACACACACACACACACACACACACACACACACACACACACACACACACACACACACACAACTCCCTCCTCCCCTCCCCCCTCCTCCCATGGCACCTCACCTCAGCTTTATTTTCAGAATAAATAAAAATAATGAAAGAGACGAGAAAGCAAATGAAATAAGAGAGAGAGAGAGAGAGAGAGAGAGAGAGAGAGAGAGAGAGAGAGAGAGAGAGAGAGAGAGAGAGAGAGAGAGAGAGAGAGAGAGAGAGAGAGAGAGAGAGAGAGAGAGAGAGAGAGAGAGAGAGAGAGAGAGAGAGAGAGAGAGAGAGAGAGAGAGAGAGAGAGAGAGAGAGAGAGAGAGAGAGAGAGAGAGAGAGAGAGAGAGAGAGAGAGAGAGAGAGAGAGAGAGAGAGAGAGAGAGAGAACCTCAGCCCCCCATCCTTAAATGAGGTCTCTCTTCACTTCATCTGCACGCAAGATACCTTCCTTCCTTCCTCCTCCTCCTCCTCCTCCTCCTCCTCCTCCTCCTCCTCCTCCTCGGGCTGTTATTCACGGCTATTTGTAAAAGGAGCTTCGTTTCGCGCGACAAGATTTTGCTTTTTAAACGTAAGAGTGCAAATGCGGCGTCCGTATGGTAATGAAAAGGGAAGGTGTAATTTTATCTTTTTCTCTCTCTGGAGGGCGGCGGGAGAGAGAAAGAGAATAAGAGTGAGAGTGCGAGGTGGAGGGTGGGAGATAGTAGGGAGGGTGACTGTGGTGGTGGTGGTGGTGGTCGTGGAGAAGGAGGAAGAAAGGAAACGGATGCGTAAGGGGTTGAGGGAAAAGGATAATGGTGGTAATAGTCGTAGAAATGGAGAAAGAAAAGGATGATGAAGGGGTTGAGGAGTGGGATAAGGTGGTAATGATGATGATGGGATTGGAGAATGAGAAAAAATAACAGGAGGGATGAGGAAGGGATAGTGATGATGGAGATGGAAATGGAGGAAGAAAAAGAAGATGAAGGAGTTGAGGAGTGGGGTAAGGTGGTAATGATGGTGATGGGAGTGAAGGATGAGAACAAAAAACAGGAGGGATGAGGAAGGGATAGTGATGATGAAGATGGAAATGGAGGAAGAAAAAGAAGATGAAGGAGTTGAGGAGTGGGGTAAGGGGGCAATGATGGTGATGGGATTGGAGAATGAGAAAAAAACAGGAGGGATGAGGAAGGGATAGTGATGATGGAGACGGAGGAAGAAAAGAATGGGAGATGTTGAGGATGCTGGTGAAGATGATGCAGATGAAGAAAGAGAAAGATGAGGAAAGGGAAGGATTGACGGAGACATGAGGGAAGAAGAAAGGGGTGGCTGGTGTGTAATGTATCCAGGTGTTAGGAGGAAGGTGAGAAGGTTGAAGAAACTAGCGACGATGAGTATGTGGAAGAGAGAAATTATACAGAGAAATTAAGAAAGAAATCCCATCAACGAAGGAGGAAAGAAAGAAAAGGAAATCAAGGTAGAGATAATACAGCAAAAAAAAAAAAAATGTAGTATAGGAAAGCCCAGAGAAGGAAGATGATGAAGAGGAGGAGAAAAAGGAGACAATAATAATTAGAAGAGGAAAAGAAGGAGATAAAAGAGACCGCCAGTGAGGAGATGAAGGAGAGGAGGAAGATAAGATGTAAGACAAGATAGAGGATGACTGTCGCTTCAAGAGTACAAATAAAGGGAACCAGGAAGGAGGACAAAAGGCAAAATGAATAAATATGCGCGATAAGGTTAATGGGAGAATAACACTAATTTATGGCTTATCAGGGAATGGATGGCTTCAAGGGGGGAATTTACATACGATCGGAATACATTATGATTCACGCGTGGTGGATATAAAGGTTTAGATTCTGAGGTGACTGGGAGGTTTTGGGGTTTGGTGTTGTTTGTTTATGTCGTCTATACTTTCCGTTCGGGTTGAGGTGCTTATGTTTTGTGTGTGGGTTCGAGTTTGTTTCTTAATTTCTTTTATCTATCCTGTGTTCACTCCTCTCGCTTATCTGTTTTTCCTATCTCGCTTCTCTTCCTTTCCTGTTGGTTTCTGATATTTTTCTTTACTTTGAGTTCTGATTTTTCTTCTTTATTTTGTTTCCTTATCTTTTATCTATCCTGTATTCATGTATCTCCTTTCATTATCTTTTCATCTCCCTTCTGCTTTCTTTCCTCTTTCTCTATCCCGTATTCACTCATCTCTATATCTCTACTTTCCATTTATTCATTTTCTTCTCTCCTATCTCTTCTATCTTTTCCCACTCCTTTCCCTCATTTTCCTTCCTCCCCATCTTTAAACTGTCTTATTATTCCCTTTTCCTCATTTTCTTCCCCTTATTCCCTTTATTCCTTCCCTTTTACTCTCTCCCATTTCCGTTTTATTCACATTCTACTCCTTTATCTCATTCACTCCTCTCCCTCTCTTTACTTCCCATCTCTAAACTGTTTCATGATTCCCTTTCTCTCTATATCTTCCCTTCACTCCTTCTATTCCTTCTCTTTATACTCTCGCATCTTCGTTTTCTTACATTTTTCTCTCTTTGCTACGCCTTCCTCTTTAAACTCTCATATTCCCAATTCTCTTTTTCCTCATTACCTTCCCTTAACTCTCTATTCCATTTCTTTTCCTATTTCCTTTTCCTTTATTCTCACTCGACTCATCCATTTCACTCTTTCCTCCTTCCTTCTCTTTCCTTCCTTTCGTTAGTCTCTGTTATTATTGTTGTACCCATCATCTTCCCTTCACTTTCAACTCTCTTTCCTTCTCCTTTATTCTCCCGTTTCTCTTCATCATTCACTCCTCTTCCTCTCTTTACCTTTCCTCTTTAGCCAACGTTATACCCCTCGTCCCCATCATCCTCCTCCTCTCACCACCTATTTTCTTCCATTTATCTCTCTCTCTCCCCTTTCTTTCTTCTCGTATTCTACTCTCTTCGACGTTCGTTATTCCTTCTATCTTTTCCTCCCTTCGTTTCTCCTCGTCTCACCCTTTTCCTCTCTTTCCTGTCCCCTACCTACTGTTTTTTGTCTTTCTCTTTCTCTCTCCCCTTCTCCAGCTCGTGTCTTCTACCTCAAACACATTCCTCCTTCCTCCCATCTTTCCCTCTTCCCCTCTCTCCTCCATCGTTCCCTCTTCCTTCACGCCCAGATATAGGGAGAGGATGTCAATGTAGATGACAGAGGAAGAGATGGAGGGAAAAGGGAGAGTCGGGAAGATAAAGGAGAAGGAAGAGGAAGAGGAGGAGACAAGGAGGAAAGCACGCAGAATAACCGAGAAAACTGAGGAGCCAAAAAAATATTACAGAGGGACATAAAAAATAAAGGAAGATTCATAGGAAAACGGGAAAAATATGAAGGTGGAGAAAAGGAAAAGCGTAGAGAGAGACTATAGAAGAGGAAAGATTGTCACACCTGAGAAAGAAGATGAAAAAATAGAAGATTAAGAAAGACAGTAAGAGGAAGAGAAGAGGAACACAGAGAGAGGGTAGTTGCTAAGTTAGATGATGATGATGATGATGATGATGAGGAGGAGGAGGAGGAGGAGGAGCACTGAGGCCACGCGCTTCTTTACCTTTACCTGCCTATTCTACTCTCCCTTCCTCCTCTATACCAAACATTTTTCACACTAGGTAAATTCTTCATATAGTCATCGTTCGAATATTTAAAAGCTATCTCAAAATCATCGTTTGGGTAAATTCTAAAGTCATCTCGTCTTTATCCTTAGTTGTATCTGTCCTTCCATCATGGCGCCGCGAGGAAGACTGTCAGACTGCTACGTGGCGGCTGGCAGCGATAGACCCCGCGTAGTAATATATCAGGAATGTAGTTGTTTAAAATCAGAAAATACAAATATTGCGCCATTATTTAAGAGAAGATGGCGCCACTATAAACACTTACCTGCGCCATGACGGGCGGGCCGGCGACCATCCAGGCCCCTCAAGCAAGCCTACCGGCGCAATAGGCGTAGACGTAAAAAAAGAAAAAAAAACTTTATTATAGAGAAGAAAATAACGTAGAACTCGTAAAGACCGTTTTATGTCCGAAATCGTAATGATCCATGCGCGTTCTGGATATTACTGGCTTAGGAACTAGTTTGTAATGTGCACTGCAAGGCACCTATCAGGCTCAGTCTGTCTATAGAGGAGCTCGTGAAACAAGAACAATGGACTTAGAAAAAATCGTGAGGCCAGCGTGGAAAAATAAACCCCTTGTGACATAACCACGCTTGTCCGCCTGTCAAAACCCCGTCGTACGTGCTAGTAATGTTGTAATTACCACCACACCGTGCCCTTAATGCGGACCCGGTAGGAGCCGCTGTTCCTACGACTATCCAAATGCAGTCATGAAGGAAGGCGTTGCAAAGATTTTTTCATTAACTAATCCAAGAGTGGTATCAGAATAAGTGGGTAAAGTTTGAGTGAGTTGTTTTGCTAGTGGGCATGTTAGTGCATATGAGAAGAGCTGAAGGATGAGTATAATGTGGAGTGTGTGTGTTTAAAGTGAATGGTTGGAGTATATACAAGTGTACATGAGAACAGAGTGTATGTTTATAAGTGTATGTATATATCATTATCCCACCCGGGCAATCAAGCCAAGGTCTGCATCCCACCCGGGCAATCAAGCCAAGGTCTGCATCCCACCCGGGCAATCAAGCCAAGGTCTGCATCCCCCCCGGGCGATTAAGCCAAGGTCCGCAATCATTATCCCACCCGGGCGATTAAGCCAAGGTCCGCATCCCACCCGGGCGATTAAGCCAAGGTCCGCATCCCACCCAGGCAATCAAGCCAAGGTCCGCATCCCACCCGCGCAATTAAGCCAAGGTCGGCAATCATTATCCCACCCGGGCAATTAAGCCAAGGTCCGCAATCATTATCCCACACATGCAATTAAGCCAAGGTCCGCATCCCACCCGGGCAATTAAGCCGAGGTCCGCATCCCACCCGGGCAATTAAGCCAAGGTCCGCAATCATTATCCCACCCGTGCAATTAAGCCAAGGTCCGCATCCCACCCAGGTGATTAAGCCAAGGTCAGCAATCATTATCCCACCCGGGCGATTATGCCAAGGTCCGCATCCCACCCGGGCGATTAAGCCAAGGTCAGCAATCATTATCCCACCCGGGCGATTAAGCCAAGATCCGCATCCAACCCGGGCGATTAAGCCAAGGTCACCAGTCATTATCCCACCCGGGCGATTAAGCCAAGGTCTGCATCCCACCCGGGCGATTAAGCCAAGGTCCGCATCCCACCCGGGCGATTAAGCCAAGGTCAGCATCCTACCCGGGCGATTAAGCCAAGGTCAGCAATCATTATCCCACCCGGGCGATTAAGCCAAGGTCCGCATCCCACCAAGCGATTAAGCCAAGGTCTGCATCCCACCCGGGCGATTAAGCAAAGGTACACAATCATTATCTCACCCGGGCGATTAAGCAAAGGTTCACAATCATTATCTCACCCGGGCGATCAAGCCAAGGTCCGCATCCCACCCGGGCGATTAAGCCAAGGTCTGCATCCCAACCGGGCGATTAAGCCTAGGTCAGCAGTCATTATCCCACCCGGGCGATTAAGCCAAGGTCCGCATCCCATCCGGGCAATTTAGCCAAGGTCCGAATCCCACCCGGGCAATTAAGCCAAGGTCTGCATCCCACCCGGGCGATTAAGCCAAGGTCCGCAATGGTTATCCCACCCGGGCGATCAAGCCAAGGTCCGCATCCCACCCAGGAGATTATGCCAAGGTCAGTATCCCACCCGGGCGATTAAGCCAAGGTCCGCAATTATTATCCCACCTGGGCGATCAAGCCAAGGTCCACATCCCACCCGGGCGATTAAGCCAAGGTCAGCAATCATTATCCCACCCGGGCAATCAAGCCAAGGTCCGCATCCCACCCGGGCGATTAAGCCAAGATCAGCAATTATTATCCCACCCTGGCAATCAAGCCAAGGTCCACATCCCACCCAGGAGATTATGCCAAGGTCCGTATCCCACCCGGGCGATTAAGCCAAGGTCAGCAATTATTATCCCACCCTGGCAATCAAGCCAAGGTCCGCATCCCACCCGAGCTATCAAGCCAAGGGCCACATCCCACCCCGGCAATCAAGCTAAGGTCCGCATCCCACCAGAGCAATCAAGCCAAGGGCCACATCCCACCCCGGCAATCAAGCAAAGGTCCGGATCCCACCCGAGCTATCAAGCCAAGGGCCACATCCCACCCCGGCAATCAAGCAAAGGTCCGGATCCCACCCGAGCTATCAAGCCAAGGGCCACATCCCACCCCGTCAATCAAGCTAAGGTCCGCATCCCACCAGAGCAATCAAGCCAAGGGCCATATCCCACCCCGGATATCAAGCTAAGGTCCGCATCCCACCCGGGCAATCAAGCCAAGGTCAACATCCCACCCGGGCAATCAAGCCAAGGTCAGCGATCATTATCCCACCCGGGCAGTTAAGCCAAGGTCAGCATCCCACCCGGACAGTCAAGCCAGGGTCAGCAACCCTCCCCATTCCTCCGGGCTTGGGACCGGCTCTTAGTTGGGCTGGCTTGCCCCCCAAGAGGCTGGGTTAACAGTTTTGTTACCCCTTTCTTCACCTCTTTCTACGTACAACAACTTTTGTTTTCACAGTCTTCGTAAAAGATGCAGGGGAAGGTTCACGGCACCTTCAGTTGTCTTTCAACAACTGTAATTTCTTGTTTCTTTACTAACTTCATCTGTTTCGTTAATGACTTCCCTTTCCAACGTCTCCGCCTTCTTTTTTGAGGGTAATTGTGCTTCTTCCTCAAAGTGTGTCCGCGATTCGTCATCACTCAACTATACGTTGTTCTCCTTAGGATCGTCATCAAGGTTACTGTAACGCATATATTGAGGGCATTTGGTGCTGGCGGCCTCTTCTGATCGCCTGCAGGGGCCGGGGACCTCCTCGGGGCCCCTCAGTAACTCCGTCTCTGCCGTGACGGGGCCTAATGCTTCCCCCTCGGCCCCCGCCCCCGGCCCTAGCAGGAAGACTGTTTGGCTCTTCACAAAATGCCAAGACGAAGATAAAGTTAATATATTTTTTAAGTGTATTGATGCTGATGAAACCGAGTTTATCAATTCTAGGATGGAAAACCGGATAGACTCCCGACCGTGGATTCAGCATCGAAAACCTGTTCTTGCGAAACCATCCGGCAGAGATCGTTTCTTTATAGGAGGGAATGTCTAATAAAGAGAAACTGTACTGCGCAGATCAAAATAACCAGGCAAACACACACACACACACACACACACGCACACACACACACACACACACACACACACACACACACACACACACACACACACACACACACACACACACACACACACACACTCACACACACACACACACACACACACACACACACACACACACACACACACATGCGTGTACACTTATGAAAGAAATTTCAAAAAAGAGAAAATAGTGTAAGGAGAGAAAGAGGGAGAAAGAATTAAGAAAGATACAATGATGTGAACAAAAGAAAGGAGAGAGAGAGAGAGAGAGAGAGAGAGAGAGAGAGAGAGAGAGAGAGAGAGAGAGAGAGAGAGAGAGAGAGAGAGAGAGAGAGAGAGAGAGAGAGAGAGAGAGAGAGAGAGAGAGAGAGAGAGAGAGAGAGAGAGAGAGAGAGAGAGAGAGAGAGAGAGAGAGAGAGAGAGACGTAAAAAAAGAAAAAAAAATATTATAGAGAAGAAAATAAAGTAGAACTCGTAAAGACCGTTTTATGTCCGAAATCGTAATGATCCATGCGCGTTCTGGATATTACTGGCTTAGGAACTAGTTTGTAATGTGCACTGCAAGGCACCTATCAGGCTCAGTCTGTCTGTAGAGGCGCTCGTGAAACAATAACAATGGACTTAGAAAAAATCGTGAGGCCAGCGTGGAAAAATAAACCCCTTGTGACATAACCACGCCTGTCCGCCTGTCAAAACCCCGTCGTACGTGCTAGTAATGTTGTAATTACCACCACACCGTGCCCTTAATGCGGACCCGGTAGGAGCCGCTGTTCCTAAGATTATCCAAATGCAGTCATGAAGGAAGGCGTTGCAAAGATTTTTTCATTAACTAATCCAAGAGTGGTATCAGAATAAGTGGGTAAAGTTTGAGTGAGTTGTTTTGCTAGTGGGCATGTTAGTGCATATGAGAAGAGCTGAAGGATGAGTATAATGTGGAGTGTGTGTGTTTAAAGTGAATGGTTTGAGTATATACAAGTGTACATGAGAACAGAGTGTATGTTTATAAGTATATGTATATATCATTATCCCACCCGGGCAATCAAGCCAAGGTCTGCATCCCACCCGGGCAATCAAGCCAAGGTCTGCATCCCACCCGGGCAATCAAGCCAAGGTCTGCATCCCACCCGGGCGATTAAGCCAAGGTCCGCAATCATTATCCCACCCGGGCGATTAAGCCAAGGTCAGCAATCATTATCCCACCCGGGCGATTAAGCCAAGGTCCGCATCCCACCCAGGCAATCAAGCCAAGGTCCGCATCCCACCCGGGCAATTAAGCCAAGGTCCGCAGTCATTATCCCACCCGGGCAATTAAGCCAAGGTCCGCAATCATTATCCCACCCGGGTAATTAAGCCAAGGTCCGCATCCCACCCGGGCAATTAAGCCGAGGTCCGCATCCCATCCGGGCAATTAAGCCAAGGTCTGCAATCATTATCCCACCCGGGTAGTTAAGCCAAGGTCCGCATCCCACCCGGGCGATTAAGCCAAGGTCAGCAATCATTATCCCACACGGGCAATTAAGCCAAGGTCCACATCCCACCCGGGCGATTAAGCCAAGGTCCGCATCCCACCCGGGCGATTAAGCCAAGGTCACCAGTCATTATCCCACCCGGGCGATTAAGCCAAGGTCCGCATCCCACCCGGGCGATTAAGCCAAGGTCTGCATCCCACCCGGGCGATTAAGCCAAGGTCCGCAATCATTATCCCACCCGGGCGATTAAGCCAAGGTCCGCATCCCACCCGGGCGATTAAGCCAAGGTCTGCATCCCACCCGGGCGATTAAGCCAAGGTCCGCAATCATTATCCCACTCGGGCGATCAAGCCAAGGTCCGCATCCCACTCGGCGATTAAGCCAAGGTCTGCATCACACCCGGGCGATTAAGCCAAGGTCAGCAGTCATTATCCCACCCGGGCGATTAAGCCAAGGTCCGCATCCCACCCGGGCGATTAAGCCAAGGTCTGCATCACACCCGGGCGATTAAGCCAAGGTCCGCAATGATTATCCCACCCGGGCGATCAAGCCAAGGTCCGCATCCCACCCGGGCAATCAAGCCAAGGTCCGCATCCCACCCGGGCGATTAAGCCAAGGTCAGCAATCATTATCCCACCCGGGCAATCAAGCCAAGGTCCGTATCCCACCCGGGCGATTAAGCCAAGGTCAACAATCATTATCCCACCCTGGCAATCAAGCCAAGGTCCGGATCCCACCCGAGCTATCAAGTCAAGGGCCACATCCCACCCCGGCAATCAAGCTAAGGACCGCATCCCACCCGAGCTATCAAGCCAAGGGCCACATCCCACCCCGGCAATCAAGCTAAGGTCCGCATCCCACCCGAGCTATCAAGCCAAGGGCCACATCCCACCCCGGCAATCAAGCTAAGGTCCGCATCCCACCAGAGCTATCAAGCCAAGGGCCACATCCCACCCCGGCAATCAAGCTAAGGTCCGCATCCCACCAGAGCAATCAAGCCAAGGGCCACATCCCACCCCGGCAATCAAGCAAAGGTCCGCATCCCACCCGAGCTATCAAGCCAAGGGCCACATCCCACCCCGGCAATCAAGCAAAGGTCCGCATCCCACCCGAGCAATCAAGCCAAGGGCCACATCCCACCCCGGCAATCAAGCTAAGGTCCGCATCCCACCAGAGCAATCAAGCCAAGGGCCACATCCCACCCCGGCAATCAAGCAAAGGTCCGGATCCCACCCGAGCTATCAAGCCAAGGGCCACATCCCACCCCGGCAATCAAGCAAAGGTCCGCATCCCACCAGAGCTATCAAGCCAAGGGCCACATCCCACCCCGGCAATCAAGCTAAGGTCCGCATCCCACCAGAGCAATCAAGCCAAGGGCCACATCCCACCCCGGCAATCAAGCTAAGGTCCGCATCCCACCAGAGCAATCAAGCCAAGGGCCATATCCCACCCTTGCAATCAAGCTAAGGTCCGCATCCCACCCGGGCAATCAAGCCAAGGTCAACATCCCACCCGGGCAATCAAGCCAAGGTCAGCGATCATTATCCCACCCGGGCAGTTAAGCCAAGGTCAGCATCCCACCCGGACAGTCAAGCCAGGGTCAGCAACCCTCCCCATTCCTCCGGGCTTGGGACCGGCTCTTAGTTGGGCTGGCTTGCCCCCCAAGAGGCTGGGTTAACAGTTTTGTTCCCCCTTTCTTCACCTCTTTCTACGTACAACAACTTTTGTTTTCACAGTCTCCGTAAAAGATGCAGTGGAAGGTTCACGGCACCTTCAGTTGTCTTTCAACAACTGTAATTTCTTGTTTCTTTACTAACTTCATCTGTTTCGTTAATGACTTCCCTTTCCAACGTCTCCGCCTTCTTTTTTGAGGGTAATTGTGTTTCTTCCTCAAAGTGTGTCCGCGATTCGTCATCACTCAACTATACGTTGTTCTCCTTAGGATCGTCATCAAGGTTATTGTAACGCATATATTAAGGGCATTTGGTGTTGGCGGCCTCTTCTGACCGCCTGCAGGGGCCGGGGACCTCCTCGGGGCCCCTCAGTAACTCCGTCTCTGCCGTGAGGGGGCCCAAGGCTTCCCCCTCGGCCCCCGCCCCCGGCCCTAGCAGGAAGACTGTTTGGCAAAATGCCAAGACGAAGATAAAGTTAATATATTTTTTAAGTGTATTGATGCTGATGAAACCGAGTTTATCAATTCTAGGATGGAAAACCGGATAGACTCCCGACCGTGGATTCAGCATCGAAAACCTGTTCTTGCGACACCATCCGGCAGAGACCGTTTCTTTATAGGAGGGAATGTCTAATAAAGAGAAAACTGTACTGCGCAGATAAAAATAACCAGGCAAACACACACCCACCCACCCACACACACACACACACACACACACACACACATGCGTGCACACTTATGAAAGAAATTTGATTAAAAGAGAAAATAGTGTAAGAAGAGAAAGAGAGAGAAAGAATTAAAAAAGATACAATGATGTGAACAAAAGAAAGGAGAGAGAGAGAGAGAGAGAGAGAGAGAGAGAGAGAGAGAGAGAGAGAGAGAGAGAGAGAGAGAGAGAGAGAGAGAGAGAGAGAGAGAGAGAGAGAGAGAGAGAGAGAGAGAGAGAGAGAGAGAGAGAGAGAGAGAGAGAGAGAGAGAGAGAGAGAGAGAGAATAGAAGATTAAAAAAGACGATGTTAAAGTACAGTGAGAGGAAGAGAAGAGGAACACAGATAGAGGGTAGTTGCTAAGTTAGATGATGATGACGATGATAAGGAGGAGGAGGAGGAGCACTGAGGCCACGCGCTTCTTTACCTTTACCTGCCTATTCTACTCTCCCTTCCTCCTCTATACCAAACATTTTTCACACTAGGTAAATTCTTCATATAGTCATCGTTCGAATATTTAAAAGCTATCTCAAAATCATCGTTTGGGTAAATTCTAAAGTCATCTCGTCTTTATCCTTAGTTGTATCTGTCCTTCCATCATGGCGCCGCGAGGAAGACTGTCAGACTGCTACGTGGCGGCTGGCAGCGATAGACCCCGCGTACTAATATATCAGGAATGTAATCGTTTAAAATCAAAATACAAATACTTGCGCTATTATTTACCTTATTATAGAGAAGAAAATAACGTAGAACTCGTAAAGACCGATTTATGTCCGAAATCGTAATGATCCATGCGCGTTCTGGATATTACTGGCTTAGGAACTAGTTTGTATGGTGCACTGCAAGGCACCTATCAGGCTCAGTCTGTCCATAGAGGCGCTCGTGAAACAATAACAATGGACTTAGAGAAAATCGTGAGGCAGAGCTCTCATCAGCGGGGCGGGAGGAGGAGGAGGAGGAGGAGGAATAGAATAGAATAGAATAGAATAGAACTTATTTCCATTATTACAATGGCTATTCTTGACATATATCTTATAATCAATTAGATTTATAACAAAAGTCCCATACAATATGGCCAGTGAAGTTTAGCCAGACTTGTTAAAAACTAAATTCAGGCACAGAGAGCTAATAAGTATTAGACCATAAAGCAACAGTGCTGAGTCAAAATAAAAACAAGAAAAAGATTTAACAGGGCGAGGCCTATCACAGTCAGATGTAAAATAAATAAAATCAAATATGGGACCAAAAACTAAAAATTGAATAAAAGTTAGATAAGCTACTGGGAAAATTGCCTATTAAGTAAAAAAAAATTGAGACGTGATTTGAAAGTGAACAACAGGAGGCAGGTTGTTCCAAAGTGAGGGAGCACTCACTTGGAAAGACCTGGTGGCAAGGCAAGTGTTACACCGGGGTACATGTAGGTGTTCAGTCTGCCTGGTGTTTACATGGTGACGGCGACTGTCACGAACACGAGCTAATGGGAGCAACCACTCAGGGAGGTCATGGTTGATTATCCTATATGTGAGTGTTATAATCTCATACACATACTGGTGATTTATTTTCAGCCATTTCAGCTCCCTAAGGAAGGGAGTAACATGGTCACTTTTTGCAGCGCCTCCGAGAGCCACTTTGGCTGGAATCAGTGATAAAAGCCTTCTGGATCCAATAAAGATACATTGTTTTGGGGGCATTGAGCATTAGACCATTTGCATTAAAGTATGCTTTAGCTAATTTAGTCTTCAGCTTTTTGTATAAGGTCCTTTAAATTATCAATATTACTTGAAAGAATAATTTGGGTGTCGTTTGCGTATTGAATGACGTCACAGTTGAGGAGGAATGAAGCAAGATCATTCACATAAATATTAAAGAGAATAGGGCCAAGAACAGACCCTTGAGGCACCCCATATGAAATACCTGTCTTATCAGACACGGTGTCATTTAATCGCACTGATTGTGTTCTGTCACTAAGGTAACTCTCGAACCAGAATGGATCCACATTGCATTTAAGGTATTTTTTTAAGTAAAATAACATGAATAACGCTGTCAAAGGCCTTTGATAAATCGCAGAGTGACCAGAGAGACATTTTTATTATCCATGTTGGAATATAGATTCTTAGTTAGTGTTAATAGAGCTGAAGTAGTTGATAACTTTGGTCTGAAGCCATGCTGAGCATTAATAAGTAGGTGATTTGATTCCAGATGCTGAATCAACTGTGATGAAACAATTTTTCTAGTAGTTTGGAGAGGACTGGGAGGAGAGATATGGGACGATAATTACTGGGGTCGTTTACATCACCAGTCTTTAGGATGGGTACCACGATTGAGAATTTCCATGCTGTGGGAAAAATTCCTGTGACTATTGACGTGTTCATGATGGTGGTTAAATAGGAGAAAATAACAGGAAGGGAATCATTAAGGAATCTCAGTGGTATCCCATCAGACCCACATGCATCACTATTGTTCATATGTGCAATGGTAAGGACTAAAGTTTGCCAGTCAATAGGCTCAGGTCTGAACAGACAGTTAGGATCAGTGATGTCAACTGGATCTGCAGTTGGGAGACGTGAGGAGTCACCTAATTGTGTCTTTTCAAAAGTGATTCTACCAACGTTAGCAAAAAAATCATTGAAGAGCTTAGCAGTCTGCATGGTAGTTTCTTTATGGTTACATGTGACAGGCAGATTACTGCTTTTATTATTAGGGATAAGTTCCTTAATGGTTTTCCAAATGATTTTGCTATTACCTTTGTTGTCAAATTTTTTGTTGTAGAATTCGGATTTAAAGTAGTGAATAGATCTTCTGACTTGGCACTTTAAGTTTTTATAAGTATTTACTAGGTTAACGTTGCTTCTGTCTTTTTTCCAGGCTTTCAAGGCATTGTTTTATTGTTGTATCAAAGTTCTTAACTCTTCATTAAGCCATTTAGCAAAGGGTCTTTTCAATTCCTTTGTCACTAAGGGTGCGCAAAAATCAAGACATTTCAAAAAGACACCATTAAGAACCTTAACTTGAGTACTGACATTATCAGTAATGTAGATGTTATCTAATGTCTTACTTTCTGATGTTAATAAATTACAGAATAATTATGGTGAGTAGTTCTTCATTTCTCGGAATGTTTTTGTTATAGTTAGCCTTTTAGGTTTGGCAATGTCAAGAGTGAGAGTTAGCAAGTCATGGTCAGCAATGGGGCAAACAATACCATCATGGTCCAACACTAAGGCAGGATTATTTGTCACAATAAGATCCAATAATGTTGCCGACAGGGATGTAGTTCTTATTGGCTAATTTACTGACTGACTTAATTTTCTATTATTAATTACTTATTCCATTTTGCCACCCCTCGTCACCCGTTAATCTCAGTAACTCTCACGCCCCACCAAACACCGCAGTCCCACGCTGTATCCTCGCTTACCCCGTTAGTTTTGCTACACAACTCGCCAATCACTCATCAGTACCACACTACTCCAATAAACTACACTGCTCTTATTACCCTCACGCTAATCACTCGTAAACAACCTCTTCTTTTCCTATTATTTTGCTACACAACTAACCAATCACTCAATAACACTACTCTATTACGCTACACTGCTCGTCATTTTACACTAAGCATTCGTACACAACACTTCTTTCCTCATTTATTTTGCTACTTAACTCTTCTTTTCCCATATATTTTGCTACTTAACTCCTCTTTTCCCATATATTTTGCTACTTAACTCTTCTTTTCCCATTTATTTTGCTACTTAACTCTTCTTTTCCCATTTATTTTGCTACTTAACTCTTCTTTTCCCATTTATTTTGCTACTTAACTCCTCTTTTCCCATTTATTTTGCTACTTAACTCTTCTTTTCCCATTTATTTTGCTACTTAACTCTTCTTTTCCCATTTATTTTGCTACTTAACTCCTCTTTTCCCATTTATTTTGCTACTTAACTCCTCTTTTCCCATTTATTTTGCTACTTAACTCTTCTTTTCCCATTTATTTTGCTACTTAACTCCTCTTTTCCCATTTATTCTGCTACTTAACTCCTCTTTTCCCATTTATTTTGCTACTTAACTCCTCTTTTCCCATTTATTCTGCTACTTAACTCCTCTTTTCCCATTTATTTTGCTACTTAACTCCTCTTTTCCCATTTATTTTGCTACTTAACTCTTCTTTTCCCATTTATTTTGCTACTTAACTCTTCTTTTCCCATTTATTTTGCTACTTAACTCCTCTTTTCCCATTTATTCTGCTACTTAACTCCTCTTTTCCCATTTATTCTGCTACTTAACTCTTCTTTTCCCATTTATTTTGCTACTTAACTCCTCTTTTCCCATTTATTCTGCTACTTAACTCCTCTTTTCCCATTTATTCTGCTACTTAACTCCTCTTTTCCCATTTATTTTGCTACTTAACTCCTCTTTTCCCATTTATTCTGCTACTTAACTCTTCTTTTCCCATTTATTTTGCTACTTAACTCCTCTCCATTTATTCTGCAACAAGAACTCTTCTTTTTTTTTTTTACTTAACTCACCACTCACTCATCAACAAGAACTTCTCTGCTCTTGACCTCACACTAAGCACTCCTAAACACGAACTTCTCTGCTCTTTACCTCACACTAAGCACTCCTCAACACTAACTACTCTGCTCTCTACCTCACACTAAGCACTCCTACACCCCACCTCTGAACACGACTACCAGGTCTCCACGCCATTATTAGTGTGACAAATTCCCAGTCTCAAACAGGGAACGAAACCGGACCAGGCACTACTTAGCGCGGACTACATGCGGCGGCAGACGGATGATTGATGTGTGTGTTGGGAGGGGGGGTTAAGGGGCTTTGTGTGTGTGTGTGTGTGTGTGTGTGTGTGTGTGTGTGTGAGGCGGACTTATCTCGAGAGTCAGGAAACGCCGGGCGGGGAGGTGGAGGGAGGGAGAGAGATGCAAATAACCTCATCTCAAAAGGGTGAAGGAGAGAGAGGAGGTAGGGAGGAAGGAAGGGGGAGTTGGGGAGAGGAAAGGAATGGTAGAGGAAAGGTAAGGTAGGGAGAGAGGGAAAGATATGGAAGGAAAAACAACGTAAGGAAGCAGATGTCAGAAATTATAATATTCTCCCACGAAAAGAAGAGAGAACGTCAACCTTTTTAAAACATGTAGAGACAGACAGACAGACCCACAGACACAAACAGACAGACAAACAGAGATGAAAACAGCCTCTTACTCTGCACCAACTGAAATTGTTGAAAGTGACTGCCCCTAAAACTCGCATTAAAAAAAAAAGTAAAAAAAAGTGGGTTAAAAATATAAAACAAAAATACGAAAATCATTGCGACGAAAACAGTATCACGTGAGAGAGAGAGAGAGAGAGAGAGAGAGAGAGAGAGAGAGAGAGAGAGAGAGAGAGAGAGAGAGAGAGAGAGAGAGAGAGAGAGAGAGAGAGAGAGAGAGAGAGAGAGAGAGAGAGAGAGAGAGAGAGAGAGAGAGAGAGAGAGAGAGAGAGAGAGAGAGAGAGAGAGAGAGAGAGAGAGAGAGAGAGAGAGAGAGAGAGAGAGAGAGAGAGAGAGAGAGAGAGAGAGAGAGAGAGAGAGAGAGAGAGAGAGAGAGAGAGAGAGAGAGAGAGAGAGAGAGAGAGAGAGAGAGAGAGAGAGAGAGAGTGGAGAGGCAGAGCAAGCGACTGAGAATGAGTGTCTGAACGAGCGAGAGGGAGAGTGAATATATAGGCTACAGAGTTTGATCGAAAGCTGACAAACGGGAGAAGATTCACGTGCAGTCAATCAGTCAGTCGGGCAGTCAGTCAGTTCCCCAGCAAGTCAGCCAGGTGCAGTCGGTTACCTGGGTGGGCGAACAGGTTAACAGGTACACATATGAAGGTGAGCAAGAAGGTGTGTATAAGTGAAAGGGAAAGGGGATGAATTATATGGCGTGTGTGTACTTGAGGGAGTGAATAAGTAAGGTAGAGAAGGAGAGTAAGTAGGAACATGAATTAGTAATGAAGAGGGAGGAGTAAGTAGGAAGATGGGTGACTGGGTACGTTTATAAGTAGGTAAGCAGAAGGAGAAGGAGGAGGAGGAGGTGGAGGTGTTGGAGGAAAAAAAAGTAAACGACCCTCATCTCTCCCTAGTCAGTCTCTAAATCCCCTCTCTCTCTCACTCTTTCTCTCCCCTCCTCCTCCTCCTCCTCCTAGCTCTCCCCTCTCGTCCCCTCTTCTCATCACGTTTTCTATCTCCTCCTTCCCTCTTTCTCTTCAATCTCGTCGTTCTTCCCTGTTCTTCCGCCTTCTCCCTCTCTCTCTCTTCCTCTCTTCCTCTCCCAGCCTCTCCATCGCTCATCATTCCTCTTCCTC
Source organism: Eriocheir sinensis (assembly GCF_024679095.1). NCBI lineage: Eukaryota > Metazoa > Arthropoda > Malacostraca > Decapoda > Varunidae > Eriocheir > Eriocheir sinensis. The sequence continues at coordinate 1,094,684 of NW_026111720.1, forward strand.
TCTTCCTCCTTCCTCTCCCTCATATTTCTTCCTCTCTCTCACATAGTTTTCGCTTTATTCTGTGTTTTCCTTTATACTTCACCCTCCGCCATTTCCTCCTCCTCCTCTCTCATGTTTCTTTTGCTATGTACTCTTCCTTCCCTCCCCCTCTCTCTCCTTTCCCTACTCTTCCTTCTTCTCTCCGTCCTCTTCTTTTGTCTCAGCTTCTTTTTCATATTTTGTTTTTTTGGGGTGTTCTGTACGTATCTTCCCCTTGTTTACTTGTGCGTGTCTGTCATCTGCCTCCCTCCTTCCTCTTTTTCGTTTCTGCTCTCCCCAGCTACTCTTCTTCCTCTTCTTCCCTCTCACCCCCTTCCAGTCCCCCCAAAGCTCACACATCGCGGTGTCTCAGGAGTCGCCGTGATGAACGAAAATAGTGGGTGTTGAGGGACCCAACTTTTAAATTAATGAGAGAGAGAGAGAGAGAGAGAGAGAGAGAGAGAGAGAGAGAGAGAGAGAGAGAGAGAGAGAGAGAGAGAGAGAGAGAGAGAGAGAGAGAGAGAGAGAGAGAGAGAGAGAGAGAGAGAGAGAGAGAGAGAGAGAGAGAGAGAGAGAGAGAGAGAGAGAGAGAGAGATTATTCAAACATTGCTTACTCTTTTGTATTTCCTTATTTCTTTACTTATAGATTTACGATTGTTTTTGTTGTTTATTAGTAATTGAAGTACATTATTTTTACGATCATATATATAGTCAACGTTACAGAGAGAGAGAGAGAGAGAGAGAGAGAGAGAGAGAGAGAGAGAGAGAGAGAGAGAGAGAGAGAGGAGAGAGAGAGAGAGAGAGAACTATTAGAGAGATGAGAGAGAGAGAGAGAGAGAGAGAGAGAGACCCGGAGGAGAGAGAGAGAGAGAGAGAGAGAGAGAGAGAGAGAGAGAGAGAGAGAGAGAGAGAGAGAGCGTGTGTTAGATAATTACTGTTGGCGTTGATGGTTAAGGGACGCAGCGGAGGGGCAATGGAGGAAATTAAACCCGGGTGTAAGGGGAAAACAACAACTTTGTAATGAAATTTTGTTAGGCACACGGCTGATGGATTAAGAAACTTGTCTCGTTAAATTTCAGGCTCAGAAGGTTGCCTATAGGTTCTCTCTCTCTCTCTCTCTCTCTCTCTCTCTCGGTCTTTTTTGCTCTCTCCTTCTGCGTCTGTCAAAACATATACGTCACCATATTGTTCACTTCAAAAGAACAACAGAGTCCTTTTATTGGTTTCTAAGGGAAGAGAAATAATGAGAAGGAAAATTGATGGTCCATAAATTAAAGTAGATGATTGTTACTAAGTGAAAGAAATCTCTCTATTGTCTCTCCACTTCAAATGAACAACACTTCTTTCTTTCTCGGTTTGCTTTGTAATGGAAGGGGGAGTATTTAAAGAAACATTGGTGCCTAATATAAAGTTTACAGTTGATTAAAAGTTCCATAAAACATATCTCCATTGCCTGTCCACGTTGAGAAAATATAAGGCTTCTTTTTATCGGTTATCAAAGGAAGGGAAGTATCTGAAGAATAAGAATAGGGAACATTGGTGTCTAATATAAAGTTTACAGTTGATTCAAAGTTCCATAAAATATATCTTCATTGCCTGTCCACGTCGAGAAAACATAACGCTTCTTTTTATCGGTTATCAAAGGAAGGGAAGTATCTAAACAAACCCCAGTGATCTCTAACTTGAAGTGGATGCTTGTTAGAAAGTTCCATAAAATAAATATCCTTCTAAAAACCTACTTCGAAAAAACAAAACTTTTTTTTGTCGGTTGTTATTGGAATGGGAAGTAAGTATCGGTATATCACTCAGCCACAAATTGGAGTAGGTGGTTGTTATAAAGTTCAATGAAATAAGTTTCTATTGTTTGTCCCCTTTACCAACAACTTTTCCTGTTTTTTTTTTTTTAAGGAATAGGAAGGATTTAAAGGAAAACCAATCTCCCGAAATGAAAGATTGTTAAAAAGGTTCATATAAAAACAGGACTGTATCCCCCACCTCAAAACAATTTTCTTCTTCTCTTTGTTTCTGAAAGGTGGGAGTAAACTGTTTACCGAAATATCAAATCTCAGACTCAGAGTTAATGTTTTTTTTTTTAATGTTCCCCAGAAAGAAAGTCTGACCATATTCTGCAGATCGAGATAACATTTTTTTTGTCATTTCTGGAAGGGAAGGGAAGTATTAAAAGGAAAAAAAGAAAAAGAGATAACAAGAAAGTCCCATAAATCAGAGAAGACTGGTTGGAAAGCTGAAAAAAGTGTTCCATATTGTTCTCTTAAAGATACATCTATTTTTTTGTTTGTTTTACTGAGGGGGGAAAGTTTTCAGGACCATTACGAGTACAATAAAATAAACGGTCAGAGCTTCTTTACAAAAAAATACTTTAACACAGACATGATTCATTCCACCGCCCAACGCAAGGCCACTTATATCAAACAACTGCGACGGAAACGAAATACGAGAAGCAAAACCCCAAGATTTTTAACAATGCCGAAGAGTGAAAATTGAAAACATGCACGGTTACCTCAGTCCACCTTTCTCTCTCCACAAACCCACTCCTAGAAAACGTCTACAACAAAACTGATATGCTAAAAGGAAAAAAAATCGATTCCTTACTCTTCATGACCAAGAACGAGGATAGACATTCCATTTTTCATCATTTTTTTTACAGCAAAGGAGACAGCACAAGGGCCCCAAAAAAGGAAACAATAATAAAAAAAGCCCGCTACTTGCTGCTCCTGTAAAGAATCCGAAGAGGTGGCCGAAAGGGGGGTCAGTTATCATAAGCCAAGAATGAGGATAAAAAAAAAGACATGTACCACTCACTCATGTCTGTTCTTCATCATAAACCAAGAACGAGAATTGAAAAAAAAAAACATGTACCACTCATTCCATTGTTCATCATAAACCAAGAACAAGGATAGAAAGAAAACATGTACCATTCACTCCTTCCATTGTTCTTCATCCTAAACCCACCATTACAAAACAGCTGTGAGAAAAAGCGATACACAAGCACAATACGTCAAGATTCTTTACCTCTATAACGAAGAACAGCAACAAGCACGTATCATTCTCTCATCCCATTTCCCATACCACAAAAACACTCATACACAACAAACGATGGAGAACACAGTAACAATCGGTATACAAAACAAACAATACAGGCAACAGAAGCGATTAGTATTCAAAAAGGAAAACATACAGTAGAACAAAAATCCAATGCCTTATATCCGCCTTAGCCATTTCCTACACCAGAACCCCAGACGGTGAAGGGGAAAGGAAAGAGAAAGAAAGTAAAGTATATGAACTGACACGTAGAGATTAGTTTTCTGTTATAAGGACGAGGGAGAGCAAGTATGGAGGCTGACATTGGTGGAAGGGCGAGTCCTGAGCATCTGGCAAGGGAAAGGAGGGGAAGAAGGAGGCGTGTGACAGGGGAGAAATTGAAAGCGGAGAACGGCCGCCGTGGAGAAGGGAAGGAAGAAGGAGAAAGAGAGGAATGAGCAGAGGAGAAGAGAGGGGAAGAAGGAGGAGGAAAGATAACGGGACGAACACTGAAGAAGATAGCAGAGAAGGAGAAAGAGGAAGAGAAGAAGGAGAAGAGAAAGGAGAGAAAGAAAAAGAATGAAGTGAAGATGGAAGAGCGGAAAAAGCTGCCAGAGATGAAGGAAAAAAAAAGTAAAAAGGAAATAAGAAGAAAAAAGCCAAGATGATTAATTGAAAAGAAAATTATGAAAGAGGGAGAAGAAAAATGACGGGGATGATAAACAGAGGAGAACAGTACGTAGCATATTGAGGCTTCTTGTAACACATAAAAAGACAGAGCTCGGAAGTACAATAAAAAAAATCTGGTGTGGAGAGGGAGAACATTTGTGTGTTTTGGTGTTCGAGAGAAAGAAATGCGGCAGTGAGAAGAGGAGGAGGAGGAGGAGGAGGAGGAGGAGGAGAGGATTATATATGCATTAGAAGAAGTAAAAGGAGGAGGATTGAATGAGATGATGAAAAAGAGAAGTAAAATATGAAGGAGAGAATTAAAAAGAGTAAAGGAAAAAAGAAAATAAATATATGAAAAACGGAAAAATAGGTAAAATGAAAGAAAAAAGAACACGAAAAAGAAAATGTATAAGGAAGCCAACCAGGGACACAGCAAATAAAAGAAAATTAAGTGAAAAATATAAAGAAACCGAATCACTAGAAGGAAAAAGAAAGAAAAAGAAAAAGTGTAAAGGAAAAACGAAAACGAAAAGAAACATGGAAACATGGAAACATGGAAATGCAGGCAACAGAAAGCCTATTGGCTCATTACGAGGTCGCCCGCTTGGGGCGACCCACGACGCTAAATCTTCAAAGGTAAACCATAAATCACCACCAAGCCGTCACCCAATCAAACCTCGACGCTACAGAACCCAAGAGAGAGAGATACACACAAAACCCACAGACCTAAATCTCGAAACCCAAACAAATACAATCTTAAGGGAACTGACGCCCGGGAATTTAGCCACCAACACGCTCGCTAAACGTCACCATAAAGGAAATTACTCGAGGAAACATCGTCTAATTTAACTCTAATAGCGGACGATATTGACGAGGCGAGTGGCGAGTAAGGGTCTGGAGGCAGCGGGCGAGTGAGGAAATAAAATAGCGAGAGTTTAAAGACTATCATATTTCCGTCCCACGTTCAGGGCAGAGTCGCTTTCCTTCCTTCCTTCCTTCTATGAGTGAGTGAGTGAGTGGCTGACTGACTGATTAACTGGCTGAATGGCTGACTGATTGACTAACTGACTGGCTGACTCTCTCTCTCTCTCTCTCTCTCTCTCTCTCTCTCTCTCTCTCTTTCTGTTCGAAATATATGAACTAAGGATGTCGAGAGAGAGAGAGAGAGAGAGAGAGAGAGAGAGAGAGAGAGAGAGAGAGAGAGAGAGAGAGAGAGAGAGAGAGAGAGAGAGAGAGAGAGAGAGAGAGAGAGAGAGAGAGAGAGAGAGAGAGAGAGAGAGAGAGAGAGAGAGAGAGAGAGAGAGAGAGAGAGAGAGAGAGAGAGAGAGAGAGCATACATTAGGGAGGGGAGAGGAGGAGGGTAGTGAAGGAAGGAACGCGGTTGGGGTCTAAAGTACATTTTTAACCCACGAAAAATATAATGATCGCAAGTCTTGATCTTCTATTAGTGTGAGCGTTCCTTGATACGGGAGGGCGAGGAAGGGACGCGATCACAAGAAGAATTTATATAGAGATGGAAACTTTTAGAAATCACGTCATTTTTCTGCTTTCATTGGTCGAGGAAGAGTGAGAACTGGAAGCGATTTTTAAGAGGGACGAAAATAACTATGACTAATCCCCTTTGCTCTTCTTTTCATATCATCTCCGTCACTTTCTCTTCACAGTTCACCACCTGTTCTTCTTCATCTCGTCTACATAATATATTTTTCTTATATTCTTTTCTCCTTCTTTTATTGTTCTCTATTCTCCTCTTCAGCCGTGGTAATCCGAAACAACCATAATTAATCTCCTTTGCTCTTCTTTTCATATGGTCTCCTTCACTTCCTCGCAGTTCACAACATACTCTTTAGTCTCGTCTAATATTTTTTTCTCATTATTTTTCCTCTTACTTTCAATTGTTCTCTCTATTCTCCTCTTCATCCGTGGTAATCCTTTTCAATACTGCGAGGTGGGTGGATAAGACAGGTAGGTAGGGAGGGAGGATAGTACGTGCATCAGCGGACCGGAGCCTTGAGGTCTGTAGCAGCGGCGGGTCGGGGCGGCCAAACAAAGCATTGCCTCTGATTATCACTCGAGGCTTAAATTCGCCGCGTGATTGGACCAACAACTTAGCCGCGGAGAGGGCGAGAGGGACGTGATGCACCGGCCTGACTACGCACTGGCGCCATACCCTCGACACTTACATACATACGTCCACACATACACACATACATACCTATAAACATACATACACATTCATATATACATACAGACAGACAGGTAGACAGATAGTTAGAGACACATATCCACCTAGACAAAACACACACACACACACACACACACACACACACACACACACACACACACACACACACACACACACACACATTTAGCTCCTCCTTCACACACACATTCCCCACCGCACACACATCCACCCCCTCCCCACACACAAACATTCACCCCTATCCTCCACCACATACACACATTCAACCTCCCCCCCACAAACACAGTCCCTCCCTCCCCTCACAAACACAGTCCCTCTAAACCATGATAATTAGATGTGCTCAGCGAGGGCGCGTCCCATGTCAACACAACCCGCATATACCGACTCGTGCATCTCCCCCGCCCGCTTGGAGCAACAATACGTCTTGCACTCAACGGATGGAAGATACTACAGGACGATCGTTAGGGAGGAAGGACACGGTACTTATAAACAGTGATAATCAAGAGGAATTAGCTGTAGGGCGCGTCAACTATGCTATAATACTTTTTGTACAGCAAGGGAGGCAGGTCAAGGACAAAAATACAAATACAGCAACAGAAAAGCTCGCAAACGCAGCTCCGGGAAAAGAAAACAAGAACGAGAGGCCTAAAGAGAGGTCAAATAAGGGTGGAGAGGTGTCTTGATACTCTCCCCTGTAGACGCATAATTCTAAGAGATGATAAAATTAGTTGCAAGCAAGTGATATCCCTAGAAATTATTAGATACCAGAGGATGGTCATTAGCAGGAGGAACACGGTATTTATAAAGAGTGGTAATTAGGAGTACTTAGTGAGGGCGTTTGTTACGAAGTCGTCTCTACTGCATCACCTTGTCCTGTAGACGCATAATACCGAGATGATAATTAGTCTTAAGCAAATGATATCTCCAGGAACGATGATTAGGAATGCTCAGTGTGGGTGTGTCTGTCCTTGCAGGTCTTTGCGCCATAAGCAGAATGAAAAAAAAAAGAATAAAAAGTCGACTATACTACATCTCTTTACACAACAGAATCAAAACACTAGATGATAATTAGTTGTTAACAAATGATATCTCTAGAAATTATTAGGAATACGTAAGTAAGGGCGCGCCTCAGCAAGTTAACTCTACTGCCACGCTTTATCCCGTAGATGCGTAATACTAAGAGACGAAAATTAGTTTACACATGATAGTATAATCTAAAAATGATAATAGGATATGCTTAGTCTAGGCGCGTCTGTCTTTGCAAGCCGACTATACTACATCCCCTGACACAGAAGATACTAAATACTAGATGAGAGTTAGTTGCAAACAAATGGTGTCTCCAGCAATGATTAGATAAACTCAAGTGTGGGCGCGTCTTAGCAAGGAACAATAAGAGGAGAACAACAGCAAGAACAAGATGAACAAGAGCGAGAACTGGAAGAACAGGAACACGGAGAAGAAAAACAAGAAAAAAACTAGACCAAGAAGAATAAGAATAAGAACAAGAAGACTAAGAAAACAAGGAAAACAAGAAAATTAGTAGAAGAAAACAAGAAGGGAAGAAAAACAAGAACAACAATAGATGAGAAACCGCCATACAACAACACCTCACCCTGCAGACGCAAAACACTAAGAGAGGATAATTACAAGCAAACAAATGATACCTTAAAAAACGAAAATTAGATTATACCCAGCGTGGGCGTGTCTCTGAAAGTCAAGTGTACTGTATCGCCTTACACATTGGTTGCAAAATACTTGATGAAAATTAGCTGTACGCACACGCCTCTCAGCGAAGATAATTAGATATAGTCTGTGTGGGCGAGCTCTAAACAATGATAGTTATATATACTCATCGTGGGAGTGTCTAATGTCAACACAATATCGAGTGTTCAGGATTGTGTTTACCTTCTCCAATACTTTCCAGCAGCCACTCGACGCATGATACTAACTGATGGTGATGGCGTAAACATTCGCTGATAAAGGGAGGGCGAGGAAGGAACACAACCGCAGGAGGAAATGATAATAATTGGAAGTCTTTTCCTTTTTAATACTGTGAATGGTAATGATAATCGAGCACATGATATCTCCAAACAGTGATGATTGTGTGTACTCAGTGCTCGGTCAAGTCATATTGCGTGGATGCTTCTGAAATGAGTAATAAAGATACGTTTAAATAAATGCTTAATCACTGCAATCTTAAAGTCTTCCTGAAAATTGCGAGGAAAAGTCTTCATTGTTCGTGGCGGTAATATATTTTGGGGTTAAGAGTACAAGCTTTTATATATTCGCTCGGTGAAAAACATAACTCTTCTCCCAATATGCTTCCGAAATGGGTATTAAAGATACGTTTAAATAAATGCTTAATCACCGTAATCTTAAAAGTGATGCTGAAAAGTGCGAGTAAAAGTCTACAATGCTCGTGGCTGTAATATATTTTGGGGTTAAGAGTACCAGCTTTTATTTATCCTCTCGCTGAAAAACATAACTCGTCTCCAGGTATTTTAAGAGCTTGTTTACACTCGTTTTCGCCGTCGTATATTGAGGTCAGTGTGTGGGAACACTGTGCAACGCGTCTGGCTGTACTCGCCCTGCCTAGGCCTTTTCACTCAGCCAGATACCCGGTGAGCCTCCCTAACCTAACCTGAGCGCGTTCTCCCTATCTCTCTACTGGTATGTGGCGGTACTCTTGAACAGGGAAGCTTGCGTTAGGTTAGGTTAGGTTGGGAGTCATTTAGGGTAGTTTTGAATGCGAATCACAATGAGAGTATTTTCCAGAACAACCCGTGGTTAGTTTCGAAGCTACAGCCGAACATTTTTACTCAGGGACCACATACCATTTCAGAGATTCAGAATATGCACCCCACCCCCCCCCCCCCCCTACAACACCCAGCACCCTGACCCACCCTGACCCACACCTCCAGCAGCTCTCCCCGACCCCCCAAGGCCCCCTAACTAGCTCCCCCTCACCCCAATCCCCTTGTTATGCGACACTTGCTTTCTGTCTATTAACTGGCTCTCATCTCTTCCTTCCCGAGACCAAGATCAATAAATCTGCATATTATTTCAGGGGATTACGTGTCACTCCCGCAGCTGCTTAGTTTGGCCGATGTGTGTGTGTGTGTGTGTGTGTGTGTGTGTGTGTGTGTGTGTGTGTGTGTGTGTGTGTGTGTGTGTGTGTGTGTGTGTGTGTGTGTGTGTGTGCCCCGCCCCGCCATGCAAGCAGCTCAGGACCCTCCGCCCCTGGGTTCCGATTTAACGCTGTAGTAAATTAGGAGAGAAAAGTCTAATGCTTGGCCCGGATCGCCGCTAAGGAGGGCGTGTGTCTGGTCCCTGCTTGTCGGGCGTCCATCGGCGGGTCTGTGTTCGCGGGCAGCTCACTCATAAGGCGACGCGTGGCCTTATATGAGACCCGCTGACCCCGGGGCCGAGGGAGGAGGCTGGCCAACGACCCCCGGGCAGCCAGAGGGTCAAGCACTCGGGCCGGGTAACGCCGCGGCCAAACACGGCATCGCAGTCTTATTAAACATTTCCTGCCAGCCGGGCGCGAGAGCAGACCGGATTATAGAAAAAGCTGAGGTTTTTTTTTCGTGTTTTGAGAAGCGTTTCGAAAGAAGTGACGTGGTTTTTGAGGCGAGAAAACCTAATACATGCATTTCTTATTGTTTAGGAGCCCAAGTTGAAGGAGAGCTGTGATTTATGAGGAAGAAAAAGCAAATGCGTATATATGCATTCATGTTTTGCTTTTCAGAGTCGTTGTGAAGAGATGCTGAACTTTTGGGGGTGAGGGAGAAAGCAGTATTAAGTGTGTGTCTCGCTCAAGTAAAGTGCTATCTAACTGAATTAAAGATAAATCTCAATAAGTACATTTTTTTTCTGTTTCAAGGACCAACTCATATAAATGCAGAGTTGTTTTGCTCTCCAGAACCGTTGTAAAAGAGATGCTGGGCTTTTGGGGTGTCGGAGAAAGCCTTAAAATGTGTCCTGATCAAGTGAAGATGAAACTATAATCTAAGTGGAAGGAGAGCTGTGGTTTATGATGAAAAGGAAGACCCACTCGTTGAAATGCAGTATATTAGTTTCCTCCAGTCATTGTGTAATGGCCTGAAATGTACTACAATTGTAATGGTATTTTCCCATGTAAATAGAGTTAACCTGGGGTGTTTGCAACCAGTTATATGTATGTGGGTTTCTCATGAGAGAGAGAGAGAGAGAGAGAGAGAGAGAGAGAGAGAGAGAGAGAGAGAGAGAGAGAGAGAGAGAGAGAGAGAGAGAGAGAGAGAGAGAGAGAGAGAGAGAGAGAGAGAGAGAGAGAGAGAGAGAGAGAGAGAGAGAGAGAGAGAGAGAGAGAGAGAGAGAGAGACGAGAGGTGTGTTGAAAAAAAAAGACCTCTTGTGCTCATATCTCCCTACAATCTGTAGTGTCAACAAAATTCAGAGGTGTCAGGGGTCAAAACAGGGTATCGTTGCCAAAAGTGGTCAATCTGCCTTCTTTTAATTATTGCAGGAGAATGGTAAATATTTATAATGGAAATAAAATACCAGAGACCTTATATTGATATTGGAGGCCTACCAAGGAAATCTCAGGTCTCAAGCAGGCCTAACCTGTGGTCAGTTTGTCACCCGTGACGTCACACCAAGGCATTTTGGGGCCGAGACTAACGCCCTTCCTCGCACTAGGTTGTGGGAGCGAGCTCATTCTCACGAGCGACATCGCCCCTTTCAGGTGAGGAAAGAACTGTTCACGGTCTTCAACTCACTTTGGCTATAATACTATAACTGAGACTGGATTCTCACGAGCGACATCGCCCCTTTCAGGTGCGCCAAAGGCAAGCCTGACAGATGGGAAGCCGGGCGTCGTCCAGACCAAGGCCAACATGCAGCAGTAAACACTTTTGAAGCTGCGTTGTGGGGATTGCCTGTGGCAGGGTGTGTGAAGAGAGGAAGGAAAGGAGAAGGCCAAAAGGGTGGTATGTGTTGTTCTCAGGTGTAACAATGGATAAGCGCAAACACTCACTAGTTTAGTTAGGACTTAATTAAGGTGTGGAATGGTGGAGTCTGTGTTTCCCCGTGTGGGTGGAAACAATTATGTTGGTGCTACTTATTGCCATGTGTGCATGCTAGGTTAAGGTGTTAATGTTAACCTGTGTTCATGGTATTTACAAGTGTAATTAGTGATGTAAGCTAACCTCTAATAAGTGGACCCTGTCCTATGACCCTTAGTTCACCATCAGAATCCCTAAACAATAATTACCTCAAGTAACTTTCTTACAGTCGTGGTACCTATATTACTTGGACAGGTGATGATCCTGTGTGCGATAATGGTGCCTTATAAGACTGAGTGAATAAACTACTAATTTTACTCTGTGGTTTAAATGATCAATAATTAATTCTACTTTGAGGTATAATGAACCTACATAATTAATTAAAAAGAGTGCCCATGAACGGCACGACAATTGTGAAAGAGATGGTGGGCTTTTTGGGGTAAGGGAGAAAGCAGGATTAAGACTGTCCCGATCAAGTGAAGCGCTGTTGAAATTAAAAGATAAAACATGAGGAAGGAGAGCTGTAGTTTATGAATAGGGAAGACCCACTCGCAGTATTATTTTCCTCTCCAGAGTCATTGTGAAAGAGACGCTGGGCTGTTTTGGGGAAGGGAGAAAGCAGCATTAAGTCCGTGTTGTGTCCCAGTCAAGGTCTTATTTCAACATATCCCGCCGCCAGTGCACGAGAAAGCATCGAATCTATTATTATTATACAAATCAATTTTGCTTTTATTTATGTGGCCGAAACAATACACCTCCATATCACTGTTTTTAGATCTTATTAACATTCGCCTCCGCCCAGCGCCACAAGAAGAAAAATGTATTAATTCATTTTTATAATTCAAAAAGACTTGTTTTTCTTGTTATATTAAGCGGGGCATTTTTTGGTGTGATACGCTTCGGTGAGCAGGATTAAAATCATATAGTTTCCGCTCCTTGTTTTTTTTTTTTTTTTTTTTTTTTACTTAAAGGAGGAAAGGAGGGACGGAGGAGACGGATGGAGGATGGTGAGAGAGAGAGAGAGAGAGAGAGAGAGAGAGAGAGAGAGAGAGAGGAATTGCAATGAAAGAAGTTTGTTTCCTTTAATCTTACTTATTCATTTATTTATTTTATTTTCTATTATTTTACTTTATTTTATTCCATTTATTTTACTTTTTTTGTGTGTGCGTCATGAAAAGAACGTAGCCAGATGTATGTTTCCTTCAATCTTACTTAATCATTTATTTATTTTATTTTCTACTATTTTATTTTACTGTATTCCATTTATTTTACTTTTTTGTGTGTCATGAAAAGAGTGTAGCCAGATGTACCCAAGGGCCAAAATATCGTAATGACCTTTAAACTGTCACCCACAACCGCATAAATAGCCACATTTTATTAGCTCCTACACGCCCTGGCTGACACATCTTCGGCTTTCCCTTCTCCTCCTCCTCCTCCTCCTCATTCTGTTCTTATTATTCTATCTACATTCTTATCTTCAACATCTGTCCTTGTCCTTCATATATTGTTCCTTTCTCTTATTTCTCCACTTTCTTCTCTGGCTCTCTGTTCTCCCTTTCATTCGCTTTCTCGTACACTCCGTCTCTCCACCCGTCTATTATGTCTATTACGTCTATCCGCCTTTTTGTTTTCTGTCCCTGCTTCCTCCTCTTTCTCTTATGTGTCTCTCTCGTCCCTTCTTTCCTCCCTCCACCCCTCTGTTTTTACTTTCTCTCCACTCTTTCCTCCCACGCCAACCTCCTCCTTCTTTCCTCTTTTCGCTCTCTCCTTTCCTTCCTTTATCTCTCTGGTCTTTCTTTTCCTTTATCTTTCTCACCCCACCTTTATATTGGGAAGACTATAGATGGCAAGAAGGCAATGGGTGCATATGAAATGTCAGGTCAAGTACTGATCTCTATTTCTTTTTTTTTCTATATTTTTCTATCTAACTGTCTATCTGTCTGCTTGTCATTGTGTCCCTTGATCTGTTTAGTTCTCTATTCCGTCCTCTATATATCTACCTAAACACTTCTATCGTTTTTTTATTTTCTCTATTCCTTTCTTTCCAATATATTTCTATCGAACTATTTATCTCCCTGGCAATCTATCTATCTATGTATCTATCTATCTGTATGTTACTATTCAACCTTCTACTTAATTATTTGTATCTATTTATCTGCCGCTAATATTCCTGCATGGAGGAAAAACAGCCGAGTATGAGGAGCTGAAGGGAAAGAGGTGCAGGAAAATGTTTATGCGCCATTCTATTTATCTCTCACTTTCGTACATTTGGTTTCATAGTATTGTTTCAAATTCATGCAAGTGTGATGCAAGAATTTTCCCAGAAAGACGATGGCGGTCTCAGCTTTTTTTAGATAATGAATGGCGTGGTCAGGAAACCGGGCGAGAGCGAGGTGAGTGAAGTCGTCGGTTTGGGACGAGCTGGGCACAGCCACGGCCGATGCGGGGGCGGCTGACACCCCCGGCACGAGGCAGCGGGATGGGGGACGCGCGCTGGCATGTAACTCTGAATGTAAACTCTGTGATTCAAATATTACCTTCAGGACGATTTACTCATAGATAGAAAGGTTTTAAGTAATGTAAGAAATGCAAGTCCAGACAGCGAACTCAAGGCCCGGGTCTAAGGCCTGTCACAGGCTTTTGTGAGAAATCTTGCCCGAACAGGCACTGGTTCATTCGTCTGTAACATCTTCGGCTGTGTTTTCCATCTCGTCATTCATGCCAATGGCATCTTCATCGTTGACATTTTCAATAGGCTCTTCTATCTCGTCATTCATGCCAATGGCATCTTCATCACTGACATTTTCAATTGTCTCTTCTATCTCGTCATTCATGCCAATGGCATCCTCATCACTGACATTTTCAATTGTCTCTTCTATCTCGTCATTCATGTCAATGGCATCTTCATCGTTGACATTTTCAATAGGCTCTTCTATCTCGTCATTCATGTCAATGGCATCTTCATCACTGACATTTTCAATTGTCTTTTCCATTTCGTCATTCATGTCAATGGCATCTTCATCGTTGACATTTTCAATTGGCTCTTCTATCTCGCCATTCATGCCAATGGCATCTTCATCGTTGACATTTTCAATTGGCTCTTCTATCTCGCCATTCATGTCAATGGCATCTTCATCACTGACATTTTCAATTGGCTCTTCTATCTCGCCATTCATGTCAATGGCATCTTCATCACTGACATTTTCAATTGGCTCTTCTATCTCGTCATTCATGCCAATGGCATCTTCATCACTGACATTTTCAATTTTCTCTTCTATCTCGTCATTCATGCCAATGGCATCTTCATCACTGACATTTTCAATAGGCTCTTCTATCTCGTCATTCATGTCAATGGCATCTTCATCACTGACATTTTCAATTGGCTCTTCTATCTCGCCATTCATGTCAATGGCATCTTCATCACTGACATTTTCAATTGTCTTTTCCATTTCGTCATTCATGTCAATGGCATCCTCATCACTGACATTTTCAATTGGCTCTTCTATCTCGCCATTCATGCCAATGGCATCTTCATCACTGACATTTTCAATTGTCTTTTCCATTTCGTCATTCATGTCAATGGCATCCTCATCACTGACATTTTCAATTGTCTTTTCCATTTCGTCATTCATGTCAATGGCATCTTCATCACTGACATTTTCAATTGTCTTTTCCATTTCGTCATTCATGTCAATGGCATCCTCATCACTGACATTTTCAATTGGCTCTTCTATCTCGCCATTCACGTCAATGGCATCTTCATCACTGACATTTTCAATTGGCTCTTCTATCTCGCCATTCACGTCAATGGCATCTTCATCACTGACATTTTCAATTGTCTTTTCCATTTCGTCATTCATGTCAATGGCATCTTCATCACTGACATTTTCAATTGTCTTTTCCATTTCGTCATTCATGTCAATGGCATCCTCATCACTGACATTTTCAATTGGCTCTTCTATCTCGTCATTCACGTCAATGGCATCTTCATCACTGACATTTTCAATTGTCTCTTCTATCTCGCCATTCACGTCAATGGCATCTTCATCACTGACATTTTCAATTGTCTCTTCTATCTCGCCATTCATGTCAATGGCATCTTCATCGTTGACATTTTCAATTGTCTCTTCTATCTCGCCATTCATGTCAATGGCATCTTCATCGTTGACATTTTCAATTGTCTCTTCTATCTCGTCATTCATGTCAATGGCATCTTCATCGTTGACATTTTCAATTGTCTCTTCTATCTCGCCATTCATGTCAATGGCATCTTCATCACTGACATTTTCAATTGTCTCTTCTATCTCGCCATTCATGTCAATGGCATCTTCATCGTTGACATTTTCAACTGGCTCTTCTATCTCGTCATTCATGTCAATGGCATCTTCATCGTTGACATTTTCAACTGGCTCTTCTATCTCGCCATTCATGCCAATGGCATCTTCATCGTTGACATTTTCAATTGTCTTTTCCATTTCGTCATTCATGTCAATGGCATCCTCATCACTGACATTTTCAATTGGCTCTTCTATCTCGCCATTCACGTCAATGGCATCTTCATCACTGACATTTTCAATTGTCTTTTCCATCTCGTCATTCATGGCAGTGGCATCCTCATCGTTGACATTTTCAATTGTCTTTTCCATCTCGTCATTCATGGCAGTGGCATCTTCATCACTGACATTTTCAATTGTCTTTTCCATCTCGTCATTCATGCCAATGGCATCTTCATCACTGACATTTTCAATTGGCTCTTCTATCTCGTCATTCATGCCATTCAGCCTTGTGCTCTCCTGTTCCTTCCTCGCCATTTCTTGTGCCTGGATAACCCTATGCAGGGCGGCAGCTTCCTGGCGTGTTTTCTGGAGGGAGGAGGCAAGGAGAGCATTTTCCAGCCGGAGGTGTTCGCCGGCCCTTCGGTCCCTCTCCAGGGCAGCACGCAGCGGGAACGTTTCGTCCAGCAGTCCTGTGTGCTGCCGCTGAAGGGCGGCATGATCCTCCTCCAGGGTGGCGTACTGGGTGGCGAAGACCAAGTGCCTGCCCAGCAGCTCCTGGTGGCGCTCCTGCAGCTGGAGGAGTCTCTGGCCCTGGGATTCCAAGGCCTTCCTCCAACTGTCCTGCTGCTGCAGGAGGCTTGTGAGGACCTCCTGATGTGCGTAGCTCCTGCCCCGAAGGGCGACGGCGTCCTGGAGGCATCACCGGGCTATGCCCAGCAGCCTGGTCCTCTGACGCGTACGGACTTGTCGGGATAAGGAGGACCTGTCCGTGCGTGGGACGTCGCCCTTGCTGTCCTCATCATTGGCAAGGCCCACGGGTGCAATGACCCAGGACTCCTGGGCCAAGGTGGTCATCCATGACCAGCAGAGGAGGGCGAGGACCTGAACTAGACGCATAATGAAAGAGCAAGTGGAGCAACTGGAAATGAAAATAAGTGAGTGAGAGGGTGAGAAACAGAGAGAGCGAAAGAGGGATGCGTGCCTGACACCGAAGACCGCATGAAAATAGGGCGATTTTGTGGAGAATAACTGTAGGGGAACAAAATAGACTTCAAGAAATGAGGAAAGATAAGTGAAGGATATGGGAGAGGAGGCAGTGTATAGAAGAAATAGGAGATGGGGAGAGAGACACATCTAACTTACTTCAGACACACCAACACACGACCTGGTCGGGCCGGCACACCTGTCCAACGCTTACCTGTCTGTCCTTCGTTTTCTTCCTCCAATCTTCTGTTCTTCCATTTATCTTCTCATCTCTCCATCTCTCCCTCCTCCTTTCTCCATCTCTTCCTTCGTTCCTCCTTTCATCTCCATCCTCCTTTTCTCCCTCCAATTTTCTCTCCTCTCCTCCTCAAGCCCTCCTTTCTAGTAAAATTTCACAGTACAGCAAAAGAATATCGTCGGACGTTAATACTCTCTTGTTAAATACGCAAAAATGATTCCTCGTTGGCTGCGTCCGGGAAAAGCTTTTGATATCCCGACGCCCGGTAACTGGGGGCAGAGGTGGATTAGCGTTGATGTCTCGCTCTCTCTCTCTCATTTTTTTTCTTTCACTGTCTTTCTCTTCCTTCCATAAATGTTATCTCTTGTTCTTTTTCTTAATTCTTGTTCATTTCTTTACTCATTCTTTTTTTATTTCTTTTAAATGTTTCATTTTCTTTGGTCACTTTCTTTTCTGTTTACTTACTTCATGGTCTTTCTTTCTTCCTTCCTTCCTTCCTTCTCTCAGTCATTCCTCCCTTTCTTTCTTCCTTCCTTCATCTCCTTCTTTCTTTCTTCCTTCCTTTCTTTATTTTTCTCTTTCTTTACTCCGCCCATCTACACAAAGGCTGTCTCACACACACACACACACACACACACACACACACACACACACACACACACACACACACACACACACACACACACACACACACACACACACCTGGACTAATTTAGAGGCAGGTATGCACGCCTCTCATCACCAGGTGTACGCTGCCGACCTTCCTTTCTTCCTTCCTTCCCGCGGCTATTGTATTGAAATGAGCGGCCCCACCACAGACCCCATCTCTGCCGCGCCCGCCTCAAACATCCTCCTTATATCTATCCTCTTGCCTCCCTTATTAATCGTCTTTGTCCTCGTCGGTGTCTTTTTACTGGTCTTTGTTTTCACCCTCGTCAGACTTCCTTTCTTATCCTGATACTTGTCTTTCTGTTCGTCCTAGTCCTCTGCCTCGTCAGCGTTCTCTTACTCTAGTCATCGTTTTCAATCTTTGGCTACATCTTTTCCTCGTTAGACTATTTTACCCTCGTCCTCGTCTTCGAATGCGTTCTCGTTTTCATCCTCGTGAGCCTTCTTTTTGTCCTCCTCCTCGTCCTCATTTTTTTCCCTTCTACCTACTTCTGCTCCTCTGCTCTTTCTGCTCCTCTTCTTCCCCCTCTCTGTTCTCCTGTCCTTCCTTCTACTTCTCTTCTCCCTATTTTTTATCCTGTTCCCCTTCTACTCTTCCTTTTATGCTCTTCTACTCTTCCTCCTAGTCTCCTCTCCCTATTTCTGGTCCTGCTGTTTCTCCTAATCCTCGTTGCTTTCTTTCTGTTCTCCTGTTACTTCTCCTCTAGTTTCTCCTACTTATTTTCGTCTTCTATTTCTTTTTCTTCTTCTTCTTCTTCTTCTTCTTTTTCTTCTTCTTCTTCTCCTACTCTTCTTCTTCTTCTTCTTCTTCTCCTACGTCTTCTTCTCCTACTTCTTCTTCTTCTTCTTCTTCTTCTTCTTCTTCTTCTTCCAAATCGTCCTTGTCGCCCTCGTCGTTCCTGCTAGTTATCTCCTTCCTCTCCTCCTTCCTCTCCCCTCTCCTCTCCTCCTCCTCCTTCTCCTCCTCGTCCATATCAAATTAACACACGGGTCATTTATAACTTCAAAGAGGCCATTACTGTTCTCAAAAGCACCGGAGGAAAAAAAACTTACAATGACGATTACTTTTGTCTTTCAATATCAAATAAATACCAGACGCGGAGGCATTTATTTATACACGGGCGAATCGGAATCACTTTGAGAATCACAACAATAGACAGAAGCGAGGAGAAGCTGTACCCAGGATGTCATGGTGGCCGCGTTGTTAGTACGTATATATCGAATGGAATCGTGGGCTGTATTTTTTTCATCATTTATTTCTTTAACTGTTGCTACTTGGGCTTCGTGGAGGAATGTGTGATTGGTAAAGGAGGATATTCGCAAAGGAACATACGACTAGCAAAGGAACATATCATAACATACCTATTTATTGATGTGTTTTAGTTGCACTCCATTATATATCAGTGGCCAGGAGAAAACCTAAACATACATATACCACGGGGCTACATAATTATCACATTCCTGCTCTCCGATATCAAACGTTGGATCGTTACCAAGTTAAAGAATCAGTACTAAGGATCTGAGGGGCCGATAGAAAGTCGTGACCCAGACTATGAGCTACGATGACTGCTCGCCCTCGACCTCCTGATAACATATAACGATCCAAATTCTCATAACTAAAATTACGTGTTTTGTGGTATAAAAATAGACCGAGGACATTATGAGTAAAAGACGGAGTTAGAATGCTGATCAAGATTTTCCTAATTACCAAATATACGTGTTTTGTGGTATTAAGAAAGACATTATAGGTAAGAGAGGGGAAAATTCCCGCATCAAACTGCCCTACTAACAAATACCAGAGAGTAATTTTAATCCTCCCTATTACAAGAGCTAAGGTTATAGGGAGGAGGAAAGACCGTCCGAGGGAGGCTGACGACCGGTATGTATGAGTGTTATCTTCAACACTAATGACTGCCGACGAAACGAATTATTAGTTGCCTTCATTACATTGCCAATCATATTATTAAATACATATGATAGAAAATTCTCTCTCTCTCTCTCTCTCTCTCTCTCTCTCTCTCTCTCTCTCTCTCTCGTCACGCTATCTTCGCAGCACGAAACACTTTTTCTGTCACTCTTATAATATTCTGATTATCCACGTCTTGTGACTGAAAAATAATGAATAAACTAGGGCAAGGTCTGCACCATGCTGTGCCCGATTATCATCCTTACCCGACCCTTTGGGAAAATGTTATTCCCGAAAAACGATACAACACGGCCTCTGAAACTCACAAAAGGCAAGACCCAAGAAAAGCCTCAGAGCAAGTTCACGCCTAAGGATACACGGGCCAGGTGGCAGCACGCGTCTCAGGGTCAGGCCACCGTTTAGGTTTAGGAGAGGGACTAACGCTAATTATTGGGGGACGGGGGATGAGGGGGGCCTTCCAGGGGCTGTGTGGCGGGCAGGTGCATGGGCCTTTCCGTGTTTCTCAGTGCTTTATGGAAGAGGAGGAAGAAGAAGGAGGAGAAGGAGAGGAGAGAAGGAAGGAGGACGAGGACAAAGAGGTGGAGGAGGAGGAAGGAGGACGAGGAGGAGGCGGAGGAGGAGATGAGGCAGGATGACGATGATGGTGATGGTGGTGGTGATGATGATGATGAGGAGGAGGAGGAGGAGGAGGAGGAGATGAGGCAGGATGACGATGATGGTGATGGTGGTGGTGATGATGATGATGATGATGGTGATGATGATGAGGAGGAGGAGGAGAGAAAAAAAAGAGATAGTACTCGATCTCTTCCCTAACACACCCATTACACATTATATCACGACACACACACACACACACACACACACACACACTCGCACACACACACATGATTCACGACACACACATGTCCGCGCCGCACCATCTCGCTGCCCACACACGCGCGAGATAAACCTTCCTGCCAGGGCCACTCTAGCCACGGTTGATTAATGATACAGAACAAAGTGTTAAATCTCTCTCGCCCTCTCCCTCTTAGAAAACAAGGACGCTTCTGACGGCTACTTCTCTGATGTTTATGCTTGTCTTGGGGCTTTCGTGGAGGCGTCCCAACAGCTGCCGTGACGAAGCATACACTATAAAAAGGAAAACAATCTTGCAGGAGTAATATAATAAAAAATAATTGATTAATTTGGGTATCAAGTCATGGCGCAGGAACTACAGTGGTCATATGGCGCTGAATATATTTAATAGCAACCTACATATGCGATTTATATACAGTTAAAGGTTGATGTATAAAAAAATCGAAAATAATGAAAACTTAACTAAAAATATTCTCTTATCAAACAAAGACACTTACTTATGATAGCTGAACTAACACGTTCGTCTCCCCGTTGTCATTTTCAAACTGGCATCATTGCAACTCCAGTGACGCAACGCACAAAAAAATAAAATGAATATACGATGAATGATATGATGAAAACAAAAACATCATTCTTCTTTTCGTGCAAACAAGGACGCCAAGACAGCTACTTTAAATTGTCCATCCATCAGCTTAGTAGTACCTCTAAAAACAGCTGTCCTTCCTTTTACAGTAATTCCTCCTCCCTTGTGCCACTTAGAATCTTTTTAGAAGGGAGAACAATCAAGACATTTTCGGGGCTCCATTTGGTAATTCATATTTGTAAACCACTTGCGTCATATGTACAGGAGCTTTGTTGTACCGCAGCTTCCTTATTACCCCCTAAAAAGAGTAAAAGCTAATAGATATATAAATCACAACACAAAAATATACGCGATTTAAAAACAGGGCCTACCGTTTCCCTTCCCTACTCTTCTTGCCTCTTCTTCTGTCTGTCATTTAATCTTCACTCTAGTTTGATGTGCTTTCGTTTACCGCAAAAAAATAATGGAGGAAACAAAGAGAAGCGAAGTATAAAAAAAGAAGCCTTGTTTTGAGTCTCCTTTTCCTACTCTTTCTTCTTCTCCTTCTCCTTCCCATCTAATCTTCACGCTTTTCTTCTTATTTTTCTTTCCATTCCGTCCTCCACCACCACCACAAACTTTTTTTTCTTCTCTCCTTCCTTCACCACTTCTCCTCACCTCCTCACAATACCCACCCTCTCTTCTTCCTTCCCTTCCTTCTCCTGCTCATCCGTTCTTCACATTTTCTTTTTATTTTCCTTTCCATTCCGTCCACCACCGCCACCCCCATCTTCTCCCCCTCCACCACCACTACTCCCCACCTTCTCACAACCCCCGCCCCCTCTTCTTCCTTCCCTTCCTTGTCCTGCTCATCCGTTCTTCAAACTTTTTCTTCTTTTCCCCCTCCTCCACCACCACCACCACCACTTCTTCTGTCTCCTCCTCCCCCTCCTTCTCCTCCTAAAGCGTCGGCTCCGCGCACACCGTATTTGTCTCCCTATATAAATTTCATCCCGCGCCCCGTAAAAGGCCGCCGACCATTGTTCACGCCGCTGCCTTCCCTTGAAATGTAGTAGCGCTCAGGTGGTCACCGGGAGGGTAATTAATCCAGGTGTGTGTGCCCTCACCTGGGATGGAAGACGAGGACGGGGCGATGACTAAGGAGGAGATGGAGGAGGAGGAGGAGGAGGAGGAGGAGGAGGAGGAAGACACGGAGATGGCTTACAGGAGGAGAGGATGTATATAGGTGTGTGTGTGTGTGTGTGTGTGTGTGTGTGTGTGTGTGTGTCTCTCTCTCTCTCTCTCTCTCTCTCTCTCTCTCTCTCTCTCTCTCTCTCTCTCTCTCTCTCTCTCTCTCTCTCTCTCTCTCTCTCTCTCTCTCTCTCTCTCTCTCTCTCCCCAACATTTTTTAATCTCGCAAAGAAACACTCAGCTTGCAATCGGTGTCCTAAACCGGGTCAAATTTACATCAAGAAGTCAAATAAGGCCGCCGATCGCTCGCCCTTATAAGCTCAGATTGCACACTCGCTCGTTGATTTATGTGATGTGTTCCTCTTGCCTTGTTTTATCCCGTGTTTTTTGTTGCTATTATTCACTTCCATCATTATTAGACTTCGACCTAGCAAACACCTGACCGACCAACCGACTGACTGAGCTCTCCTCCCCTTCCACTTCTGTCCCTCCTTTCCCTCCCTTCCCTCGGTCACTCCCACACTTCTTCCTTCCTGCCTTCCTTCCTCCTTCCCTTCTCCTGTCCCTACTTCATCTCTCTCGTTCTCTTTTCTCCTTTATCTCTCTCTTTTTATCTTTATATCTATCTATCTATTACGTCTATCTTTCCTTTATTTCACTTTATGTATGCCATTCCTCTTCCTCTTCCTCCCTTCGTGTTTTTTTTTTGCTTTATCTCATTTTTCTCTTTCTTCCTTTCCTCTATTTTCTTAACGTTTCCTCGTCTGTCTTTTGTTTTTCTCCTTTTTCTTCTTTAACAACCTTTCCCTTCTCTTATTTCTCTCCTTCTCCTTTTTCTTGACCCTCCTCCTCCTCCTCTTCCGTTTATTTATACATGCACATATTTTCTTCCTTCTCCATTTATCTCTCCCATCTTCCTTATCTTTCCTTCTTATCCTTCCTCCTCCTCCTCCTCCATCACCCACATTACTCTCTCTCTCTCTCTCTCTCTCTCTACTCCTCCCCCTCGTTTTGTAATAATATTCTTCTGCTTCCTTCTCCACCTCCTCCTTCATCTTCCCTTCCTCCTCTTCTTCCTTCTCCTCCTCCTCGCCCGTCACCCTTCACCCCGCCACGCCCCGATCCGTCCCCCGCCTGTCAGTAAATGGGTGGGAGACTTAACATCCTTATTCTTCAAAGAAGCTTAATCTTCCTTTTTTTTTTTTTTTGCTACATACTTTACAGGAACACACACACACACACACACACACACACACACACACACACACACACACACACACACACACACACACACACACACACACACACACACACACACACACAAACACCACGGTCATCTGGTCGCCTGATGATGTAGTACTTGTTGTAGTCATGGATAGTAAGGGTACCATCCCAACGCCACGAAGTCTGTGGTGATTGTAAAACCAGAGGCATACGATCGGGCCAAAACAGCATTCCAGGGCAGTAACGTGACACTGTCAGGGACTGGAGAAAGACACCGGGGCAGCCATTGGAACAGCTGAATACATAACCGAATATGTGAAAACGGCTGTAAAGCGCTGGGAGTCCGAACTGCAGAGACTGAGCGAGATCGCCAAAACAGAACCGCAGGCAGCCTACGCAGCATTTACGTACGGTGTCAAGCATAAATGGAACTACCTCATGAGGACAGTTCCTGATGTTGCTCCGTTACTAGAACCTCTGGAAGATGCTATCAGAAACACCTTCATACCGGCGATAGCAAATGGGAGATGTCCCAGTGACCAGGAGAGAAGATTGCTGGAGTTGCCGCCAAGAATGGGTGGGCTCGGCATCACCAACCCAAAATCTGGCTGAGTCTGAATTGGGAACTCAATCGAATCACACCCTCCGTGACCGGATATATTACCCATCAACAGGAAACGGGAGAAGACAACCCTCAAGATATTAGGTCACTAAGGAATGAAATCTCCAAAAACAGAGAAGGAAAACAGAGAGACACTCTGTGTAGAAAGTGAGGCGACGTCTGATCATAAGACATGGAGAGGATTCGGTCATGGAAACCCGTGAGGAGCCATCTTGCCAGCTATATTTCTTACAAAAACAAACGTACAAAAATACAAGTGGTAGATATCTACCATCCTTTTCAAGTCTTAGCAAATGCATAAAACAATGCAATAAATCATACAAATGCTTTTTACTAATTTTTCTTATAAAAAGACTAGAAAAAATAATACTTGCATTTCTTAAAGAAATCAAAGAAAACTTGGCAGTAGCAAGGGGGACTGAACCAAGAAGCAGCCTGAGGCAAACCGCTCAATATTCATTGGTGTAATTTCATCCTTAACATACTCCCCACCATAGGAGCACTCAAGCTCCTATCAAAGAAAACATGTATAATCTCATCTTGTATCACAAACAACAAGTTCCTGTCACTGAACCAGTAACAATACCCATACATAAGTAACCCCACTATCAACAGGAAAACTTCACAAATCAAGAACAGCACGTGGCTTGACCACACGCCCCCTCTTTGTTATCTTTACATGTTCAAGAGATTCAGTTCCGTCATTCTCCCCTACTTCTTCATTGTCTTGTATATGGTGCTCCATGGGAACCTCTGAATTTTCTTTGGCACTGTTTGCATCATAGAAAATCTCTAAGTCATGTAATTTCTGAGCAGGTCTACACAAAACTCCCTTGGCAGTTTTCACATTTACACACCTTACTATACCATCACTGCCAGGAAATAAATCAATAATAATGCCCAAAGGCCAATTCATCCTAGGCACATTATCTTCTCTTAACAACACAACAAAACCCTTCTTCACATTGCAATTAGGTTTAAATCCTTCACTGTAGGTGGCAAATTCTTTAAATAGTCATCACTCCACATTTTCCAGAATTTGTCGAGTAGCCTTTTCCGAACAATTTCTCTTTCACTTAGGTCTTTATTACTGACATTTACTTGCTTATCAGAAATATGAGGCTGAAATCCTGCAACTCGACCAATCAGAAAATGTGAGGGTGTCAAAGGGTCACTTATATCAGGGTCTTCATTTACATAAGTAAGAGGTCTAGAATTGATGCAAGCCTCGACTTCAAACAAAGTTGTTGCAAGTTCACACTTAGTCAAACATCTAGTGCCAAGAGATTTCTTAAGAGCAGATTTCACAGACCTCACAAGCCGCTCCCACCAACCTCCCCACCATGGGGATCTGGGAGCAATGAACTTCCACTCAGGGCTGAACATACTAAAATATTGCTGAAGCATATTGGCAACACTTATAAAGGTCTTGGCATTATCTGAATATATCACAGATGGGAGTCCGCCTTGCAGAAAATCTGCGGATGGCCAAAATACAATCAGGTACTGAAAGTGAATCTGTTAACTCCAAATGAACAGATCTTGTGACTGCACATGTAAATAACAAAATATACAGTTTTTTAGATGGTTGATCAACTGCAAACAAGGGGCCTGCATAATCTAGTCCAGTTATGGCAAAGGGGAAGGTAGGCTTAACCCTCAATTCTGGCAAAGGAGGAGCTGGTTGGCTGCATGGTCTAGAATCAAATCTCTTGCAAGCAACACATTCTTTACAAATTCTTTTAGCCATTCGTCTTAATCCAATAATCCAATAAGAGTGTCTGACGGTTGACATGAGGGTATGAACACCAGCATGCTTCAAAAGTTTATGCTGAAACCGCACTATGAGTTTGGCCACATGACAATTAGGAATAATAATGGGGTGCTTGCTGTCATAATTCAATTCAGAATGTTGTAATCTACCTTTGATTCTCAATAATCCAATAGAGTCTAGAAAGGGGTTAAGTTCTTTTAA
Organism: Eriocheir sinensis; assembly: GCF_024679095.1. Lineage (NCBI taxonomy): Eukaryota > Metazoa > Arthropoda > Malacostraca > Decapoda > Varunidae > Eriocheir > Eriocheir sinensis. Next base: position 1,120,401 of record NW_026111720.1, read on the forward strand.
GGAAGAATTTCTCGGAAGAGATTTGCCTTGTGACAGAGCAATTATTTCTTTCTCATAGCTTTCTTTCTGAACACAGATAAAGATGTAGTCCTTAGCCTTACTCAACTCCTCATATGTAAGAGAGCCTGAATGTTTAATACCATTGGGTTTACAATTGTGAATGAATCTCCTAACCCAGGCGACAATATTCAGAATCTTCGTGAAATCACTGTATCTACTGAAATCAAATACAGATGTGGCTTTTTCATTAACAGTCATAGCTACTCCTTCTCCATTATATTCTTCACTGGGAAGATCAAACTGGTGTGCCTCATCTTCAAATTTACTTTCAGCACTAACGCACGAGGAATTAGAAAGCCACTTGGGACCTCTCAGCCATATGTCATTTGAGATCAGTTGATCAGCCAGAACACCTCGTGTCATCAGATCTGCAGGGTTATCTTTACCAGGGCAGTGGTACCAATTACTAGGGGATATTAATGACTGTATTTCAGTTACTCTGTTAGCCACAAACATTTTCCATTTTGTGGGATTACCCTTTATCCAAGACAAGGCAACTTTAGAATCTGTCCAGAAAGCTAATCTTACACTATCAGGGAAATGTAAGGCTGATTTTACAAAATTAATGAGACGAGCACTCAACAAAGCTCCTAGTAGTTCCAGCCGAGGTAAAGTAACCCGCTTGATAGGAGCTACTTTTGTTCTGGACATAACAAAAGATACATGGAACTCCTCAAGTGATTTAGGTACACGTAGGTACACTATGCTACCATAACCTTTTTCAGAAGCATCACTGAATGCATGAACCTCCAAGCCTTCAAGTTCAACTGAACTTAAAGACAAACCTGGAAAGTAACACCTATGTATTTCAAAGATCTTAATAGTCTCAATACTATCAATCCACTGCTGAAACTTTAACTGCAAATCATGTGGTAGGATTTCATCCCAACTAAGTCCAAGACGCCAAATTTCCTGAAATAGTATTTTAGCATACATAGTGAGGGGGCTTATCAAACCAAGTGGGTCAAACAGTCTAGCAATTAAACTCAATACATTTCTCTTGGTGAATCTTAAATTAAATTTATCACCCAGACTGAATCCTTTAAATGAAAACACATCTTCAGAGGAGTTCCAATACATTCCCAACAACTTTGTTACCTCATCCACCTCAGGTTCAAAATATTGATAATGCTGATCAATCAATATATCACTGTTAGTGTGCCACTTGGATAAAGTCATACCAGCATCTGATAATATGCCCTGAGCTTTACTAAGCATTTTACTGGCTTCTTCAACAGTATCTGCTCCAGAGAGCCAATCATCAACATACAAGTTTTCCTGAAGCTCTCTTACTGTAACTGAATCAGGGTAAAAATTCAAATGGTGTTTAAGAGTGGCATTCAGTAAAAATGGACTGCTGGTATTACCAAAAGGCACTCTCACAAACCTCATCACACGTACTATATCACCACATTGCCACAAAAACCGATGAACTTCCTGATCAGAGCGTTGAACACCAATCTGCAAAAATGCCTTTGAAATATCTGCCGTTAAGGCAACATTCCATCGTCTAAACCTTAGTAATATTCCAACAAGATCAGGAATTAGTGATGGACCTGACTCCAAACAGTCATTCAGGGATATACCATTAGGTCCAGCTGCAGAAGCATCAAACACAAGCCTAATCTTTGTGGAAACACAGTCTTTAATAACAGGTCTATGTGGCATATAGTAAATGGGATAAGGACTTTCAATTTCAGACAGGGGAACCTCAACAATAATATTACTCTCCTCATAATTCTTGAGTACTTTATCATATTCATCTTTCAGATCAGGGTTTTTCTCAAATTTAAGGTTGAGTACTGACAATCTCTTCCTTGCACATTTCTCATTATCAAGCAAACTTAACCTTGCATCTTGATTTTTCCACGGTAGAGCAACCTCATACCTGCCATTAACATACTGAACTGTTTCCTCAAAACTGTCCAACACTGGGTCTTTGGGAGGTCTATCTTTCTCTGGATAAATACCTATGCTTTCTAAATTCCAGAATTTATGCAAATCAGATTCATTGAAATGTTTAGCAGTATTTATGCATAACATCTGATGAGATACACTCACCTCATGGGCCTTCAAACAAGAACCAGACAAAATCCAACCAAACTTGGTTTTGTGGGCTACTAAATCCTCAGATTTCACAACACTGTCTGCTGAAACAAATCTCCAGTAATTATCCACACCAACCAGTATATCTAAAGTGAGGTCACGATCATGTCCATAGTCATCAGCTAACTGTAGATGTGAAAGGGGTTCTAAGAAATCATCAGGTACCCGTTGACGACTCAAGGGTGGACAAATGGACATAACTTCAACTGCTAATACAGAATGGTAATAACCCTGAGTGTCAATCAAATTCACATCATAGACATTCCGTTCCTTGCTGCCTTGTGATTTCTTGTTACCAAAGGCTGAGTAAGAAGTATACTTAGATGTGACCCACTTAGGCTTGATCCTTCTCACAAAGTCATGACTTACATAGGTGGTATCTGCTCCTAAATCAAACATTACAGTAGCCTCAACAGAATCTCCACCATTTGTTAGAACTTTAATTTTAGCTGTCTGCAATACAGTAGCCCTTTTAACTTTCTGCTCATGAGAGATGCCAACATGCTCAACAGTACCAGTATTTATTGTCTCACTTGACTGAACACTTACTTGGTCATTAGATTTTTTGGTGACAATCTGTTTACCTGAAGAGTTATTAGTTTCCACACAAGGTTGGCCAGCCCTACAAAACAACACGTTGTGATGCCCATTACAAACAGTACACTTCACCTTACCCCTACAGACTTTGGAAACATGTCCTTTGAGAAGACACTTAAAACACAGTCCTTCTTGCTTAACTTTCTCCTCTCGGTCATGTATACCCAACTTAAGTATCTGCCAACACTTCTCAGACTTGTGTCGCTTCTGACAAAACGCACACTGTAGTGGGAATTCTTCAGCTGAAGTCTGCAGGGCTGAAGCTGAACTAACCTTTTTTCTTTCAACGTCACCCTTTTTTCTTTCGACGTCTTGCCGTACGGTGTTCCTTTCCATGGACAAATCCTTAAAGGTTTCTGACCTCTCACGACGCTGGATCTCGGTTTGTAGGAACTTCAGTAGCCACTCCAAGTCAGCTTCATGTCCGGAACTTTCCCTAGACCATTCCAAGCGTATATCTTGTGGAAGTCGAGATAGGATGACTGGAGTTAACACCACGCCATACTGGTCACCCTTGATCCCAAGGCCTTCCAAGCTTCTTACATGACATAACAGCTGGTCTTGTAACTTCCACAGGGAATCACATGGATTAGCTCCCTTGGCTCTGGGTGTCAGGGAAACATTCAGTAAACCTTGCACATGGGCAAAAATTATTCTCTCAGGACGACCGAATCTTTTTTTCAGAAGGTCACAGGCCACCTTTTAGTTAGCAGAAGAAAGAGCCAAGCCCTGGATGACAGATCGTGCCTCTCCTTGAAGCACTGACTGCAAGTAACTAAATTTACTTATATCTGGCAGCTCACTTTGGTCAACTAGAGCCTCAAATCTGTCCCAGAAAGACTGCCATTCAGTTAACTCACCAGAATACTTAGGGAGCTCTAGTCTAGGTAATTTCACCTCTGACCTTTCCTTACTAGAAACAGATGCACTGTCATTCTCAACTCTCGTACCTTTCAAGCGTTTAGCTGCCTCGACTCTAGTCTTCCTGGCAAGCTTGTGAAACTTGTCAGTTTCATCCATGTCTGCCTCCAACTCGTCAGACTCATCCAACAATAACTCAACTTCCGCCTGACGGTCGTCAAAGACTGCAAGCCTCTGGTCAAAAACACTAACAGCAGCATCCAACAACTCAAAGCTGGTAGTGTCATCCTCAAATAATTCCTGCAGTTCCTTGACACTACGAGTGACCCAGCCTCTCGCTGCGGCCCTCCTCTTCTTGGCTGCCTTCACGTCTTCAGACATCGTACTCACTGCTTATCCGGGTCCAAATACCTTCTTGTCCACTTCATCTAAAGGTCCCCGGTTCGTTCCCGGGTCTGGGCACCAAAATGTAGAAAGTGAGGCGACGTCTGATCATAAGACATGGAGAGGATTCGGTCATGGAAACCCGTGAGGAGCCATCTTGCCAGCTGTATTTCTTACAAAAACAAACGTACAAAAATACAAGTGGTAGATATCTACCATCCTTTTCAAGTCTTAGCAAATGCATAAAACAATGCAATAAATCATACAAATGCTTTTTACTAATTTTTCTTATAAAAAGACTAGAAAAAATAATACTTGCATTTCTTAAAGAAATCAAAGAAAACTTGGCAGTAGCAAGGGGGACTGAACCAAGAAGCAGCCTGAGGCAAACCGCTCAATATTCATTGGTGTAATTTCATCCTTAACACTCTGAGTGACCTAATGAGAGAACTCCCAGAAGACACAAGGAGGAGGACAGATATTGCACAGGAAGTGGGCGCTTCTAACTGGCTAACCACACTACCTATCAGGGCAAAAGGCTTCAACTTAAACAAAAAAGAATTTACTGATGCCCTTGCCCTCAGGTATGGCTGGCCAGTGGATGGGCTCCCAAACATGTGTAACTGTGGCTCACCCTTCAACCAAAATCATGCCATGACATGCAAGAGAGGAGGTTTCGTCTGCATGAGACATGATGAAGTAAGAGACGTAACAGCTCAGATGCTGAAAGAAGTCTGCCACGACGTGACTGTGGAACCCATGCTGCTCCCTCTGCAAGGCGAACACCTCGCCAGACACACCGCTAATGTTTCGAACGAAGCACGAGTGGATGTTAGCGCCAGAGGGTTTTGGACTCGTGGACAAGGGCATATTTTGACACAAGGATCTTTGATCCCATGGCCCATTGCCACAGAGACCTGACCCTTGATGCAGCCCACAGAAGAAACGAACAAGAGAAGAACAGAGCATATGAAGAAAGAATACAGAATGTGGACCAGGGCTCCTTCACCCCGGTAGTATTCACGACGGCAGGAGGGATGGGACCAAGGGCGCAGAGCTTCTACGCAAGACTCGCCGAAACACTGGCGGATAAGAAACAACAGCCAAGAAGCAGTGTGGTCGCCTGGATGAGATGCAGGCTGTCCTTCTCCCTCCTGAGGTCAGCCTTGGTCTGCCTGAGAGGAACCAGGTCACCTGCACCCAAAACCACCCGCATTGCTGACCTGGACTTTGAGGCGACGGTGGTTGATAGTCGTATCAACCACAAGCTCTGTTAGCTTAAAAATAAAATGTTAAGTAAAGTTTGTAATATTGAATAAAGATGGTTGTCGGCCACAGTCATTGGCGGGGTGGGGCCAATGAATTGCTTTGTGAAAGGATATGAGAAAATATACCGCTCACAACGCAACTCTAATAGATGGAGGCCCGTAATAGTAGTAGTAGTAGTGGTAGTAGTAGTAATAATAATAATAATAATAATAATAATAATAATAATAATAATAATAATAATAATAATAATAATAATAATAATAACAATAATAATAATAATAACAATAATAATAATAATAATAATAATAATAATAATAATAATAATAATAATAATAATAATAATAATAATAATAATAATAATAATAATAATAATAATAATAATAATAATAATAATAATAATAATAATAATAATAATAATAATAATGAAAATAATAATAATAATAATAATAATAATAATAATAATAATAATAATAATAATAATAATAATAATAATAATAATAATAATAATAATGAAAATAATAATAATAAAAATCAGACATAATCAGCTATAAATCAAATGAACAATAGACCAGCAAGCATACCTCATAATTATTCTCTCTCTCTCTCTCTCTCTCTCTCTCTCTCTCTCTCTCTCTCTCTCTCTCTCTCTCTCTCTCTCTCTCTCTCTCTCTCTCTCTCTCTCTCTCTCTCTCTCTCTCTCATAACTGAAATTAAGGAACAACGAAGAATGAAATGTAACAAAAAAGAAAAAAGGAAAAAGAAAAGAAAAAGCTAACTATGAGAGAGGAAGAAGAGAGTGAGACTGAAGAGAGAGGAGGAGGAGGAGGAGGAGGAGGAGGAGGAGCCACGTTAGGTATCTCATACTTTGGACATGCACATCACACAGAGGAGGGAGAGATGCAGGTGGTCGAGACGCTATGCTACTGCTCTCTCTCTCTCTCTCTCTCTCTCTCTATCTATCTATCTATCTATCTTTCTATCTCTATCTATCTATCTCTATCTATCTATCTATCTATCTATCCATCCATCTATCTATCTATCAATCTATCTATGTCTCAGCCCTTCTTCACCCTACCCTCTATTCATCTGTCTTAATTTTTTTCTCTCATTCTTTTATAAGTCTCCAAGCTTCTGAACGCTATAGAAATAACGACCAATAACACATTCATCATCTCGGCTCTTCATGTTACAAACCAGCCTTTTCTTCTCTTTCTTCCCTTTGCATTACGTCTTAAGTCCATATTTTTATACGCCTCGGGCTCCCACTACGACTATTTCCACAGGCCACAGAGAAGACTACCCGGGCTTTTATGGGTGCTTTTCCCTTTCAAGATGCAGAAGTCGTGTAAAACTATCACCAGGATCACAAAACAGTCTATGAAAAGCTCAGCAACTTCTACGAGAAGCTTTTCAAACAGGCGATCTGAGGGGCCGATACGTTTAAAAATACAGGCTTTAGTTTTTTTTCTCTCGGTCTCCAGTGAGGCGCCAAGCTTATGAACACTATGGACCAGACCCAAAATAAGACACTCGTACATAATCACCCTCCTCACGTAACGCGCTATGAAAGGTGAGCTTAAGGAAGTCATTAGTACAGGGCAGGTAAGGTAAGGTGAGCTCAGGCCAATATAAAAAGGTGTATGGTAATCTTTTTCTCCTCGCTCCTGCCTCTACCTCTCTCCTCTCCATCCCCGCTTCCCACCCCCGCCAAGGCCCCGCTGTCAATGAGGTAGTGAAGAAGAGACGCCGGGAAAGGCCACAGTGTTTATGCATTCCCCCAGCACGCCGCTTCTTGCCCTTAAGGAGTTGCTGCTAAGTCCTTCTTCGGTATCCCTCCTCCTCCTCCTCTTCCTCCTTCCTTAAACTCCAGCATCCGCTAATCCTCCTCGACTTGCTCCTCCTCCCCCTTCCCTTCACTCATCATTAGCTTTTCTTCTTTTTCTTCGACCTCATCCTTCTCATCCTCCTCGTCTCCTAATAACAAGCCACAAGGAGGAGCTGTGTCTTAAGTAGCCTCATAGAGGACACACACACACACACACACACACACACACACACACACACACACACACACACACACTATCAATCAACAACTCATATATCTATTTCTAATGTCTATTGGTTGAGTGATTCCCCTTTTGGGGGTAAAACGGCCTCCACTCTGAAGGAGCTGTGTTGAGTCCGTCCCAACACAAGTCGCTGGCCCCGACCTCGCCAGCGACTGTGACCGCCAGCCAGCTTGATAGTGGTGAGGAATGATAGGGTCATATTCTTATACCTTTGGGCGGCCAAGCACACAGATTTTACTAGGCTTTCGTATGGATTTGGGCATTTCCAGGGGTAGTTTTATGACCCTTCTGATAGTCTGCCCCTTCTTCTGTACCATGAACCTAAATATACACTCATTAGAACCAGACTGATCTCCTTTCCGGCCTTAAGAAATAGTTTAAGTGGAGAGGTGGAAGTGTTTCAGAATACCGACCATGATGTCCTGTCACGGGGCGGCAAAGAACAGGGAGTGCTGTATCACGGCTTTGGATCGGAGGGTTCATGATGGGAGGGAATGGCGGAATAATATTCCAACGGTGTCCTCGTGTATCCTTGTGTTACAGAAGTGGGAAGTGAAGACAAAAACAATAATGGGCATAGAACTATCCAAAAATAAGCTGAATCGAAGGCTGGGTGTCAAAATAATGGACTGACGTTACATGTCAAAATAATGGACTAATGCTGAGTGTCAAAATAATGGACTGGTGCTGAGTGTCAAAATAATGGACTGATGCTGAGTGTCAAAATAATGGACTGATGCTGAGTGTCAAAATAATGGACTGACGTTACATGTCAAAATAATGGACTGATGCTGAGTGTCAAAATAATGGACTGATGCTGAGTGTCAAAATAATGGACTGATGCTGAGTGTCAAAATAATGGACTGACGTTACATGTCAAAATAATGGACTGATGCTGAGTGTCAAAATAATGGACTGACGTTACATGTCAAAATAATGGACTGATGCTGAGTGTCAAAATAATGGACTAATGCTGAGTGTCAAAATAATGGACTGACGTTACATGTCAAAATAATGGACTGATGCTGAGTGTCAAAATAATGGACTGATGCTGAGTGTCAAAATAATGGACTGATGCTGAGTGTCAAAATAATGGACTGATGCTGAGTGTCAAAATAATGGACTGACGTTACATGTCAAAATAATGGACTGATGCTGAGTGTCAAAATAATGGACTGATGCTGAGTGTCAAAATAATGGACTGACGTTACATGTCAAAATAATGGACTGATGCTGAGTGTCAAAATAATGGACTGATGCTGAGTGTCAAAATAATGGACTGATGCTGAGTGTCAAAATAATGGACTGACGTTACATGTCAAAATAATGGACTGATGCTGAGTGTCAAAATAATGGACTGACGTTACATGTCAAAATAATGGACTGACGTTACATGTCAAAATAATGGACTGATGCTGAGTGTCAAAATAATGGACTAATGCTGAGTGTCAAAATAATGGACTGACGTTACATGTCAAAATAATGGACTGATGCTGAGTGTCAAAATAATGGACTGATGCTGAGTGTCAAAATAATGGACTGACGTTACATGTCAAAATAATGGACTGATGCTGAGTGTCAAAATAATGGACTGATGCTGAGTGTCAAAATAATGGACTGATGCTGAGTGTCAAAATAATGGACTGATGCTGAGTGTCAAAATAATGGACTGATGCTGAGTGTCAAAATAATGGACTGATGCTGAGTGTCAAAATAATGGACTGATACTGAGTGCCAATTTTTTTTATTTTTTTATTTATTTTATTTTTTTTTTTACGTTTTTGCCTATTGCGCCGGTAGGCATCTTCCTGGTGGGGCCTGATTGTCGGCCCAAGGCTTCTTCCAGGTGGGGCCTGATGGTTGGCCCAGCCCGTTCTGGCGCAGGCGAGTGTTTATAGTGGCGCCATCTTGCATTGGCTCATGCTGCCCCCCGGAACTCGTTCTTGATTCGCTTGGACGGCTTCCTCTAGAGTCCGGGTTGATGGGTGGTCTTCAGGACAGCGTGTGGTTTTGCTCGGCGGTGACTGAAAAATCCGAGTGGTAGCGTGAGGATTCGAGCCCGCGTCGTCCATCACGCGGCGAATGTGGGTCCAGTACGCTATCACTTCGGCCACCGCCTACCCAAACAAATGGACTGATGCTGAGTGTCAAAATAATGGACTAATGCTGAGTGTCAAAATAATGGACTGATGCTGAGTGTCAAAATAATGGACTGATGCTGTGTCAAAATAATGGACTAATGCTGAGTGTCAAAATAATGGACTGAGATTACATGTCAAAATAATGGACTGATGCTGAGTGTCAAAATAATGGACTAATGCTGAGTGTCAAAATAATGGACTGAGATTACATGTCAAAATAATGGACTGATGCTGAGTGTCAAAATAATGGACTGAGATTACATGTCAAAATAATGGACTGATGCTGAGTGTCAAAATAATGGACTGAGATTATATGTCAAAATAATGGACTAATGCTGAGTGTCAAAATAATGGACTGATGCTGAGTGCCAAAATAATGGACCGATGCTGAGTGTCAAAATAATAGACTAATGCTGAGTGTCAAAATAATGGACTGATGCTGAGTGTCAAAATAATGGAGTGATGCTGAGTGTCAAAATAATGGACTGATGCTGAGTGTCAAAATAATGGACTGATGCTGAGTGTCAAAATAATGGACTGATGCTGAGTGTCAAAATAATGGACTGATGCTGAGTGTCAAAATAATGGACTGATGCTGAGTGTCAAAATAATGGACTGATGCTGAGTGTCAAAATAATGGACTGAGATTACATGTCAAAATAATGGACTAATGCTGAGTGTCAAAATAATGGACTGATGCTGAGTGTCAAAATAATGGACTAATGCTGAGTGTCAAAATAATGGACTGATGCTGAGTGTCAAAATAATGGACTGATGCTGAGTGTCAAAATAATGGAGTGATGCTGAGTGTCAAAATAATGGACTGATGCTGAGTGTCAAAATAATGGACTGATGCTGAGTGTCAAAATAATGGACTGAGATTACATGTCAAAATAATGGACTGACGTTACATGTCAAAATAATGGACTAATGCTGAGTGTCAAAATAATGGACTGAGGTTACATGTCAAAATAATGGACTGACGTTACATGTCAAAATAATGGACTGATGCTGAGTGTCAAAATAATGGACTGAGATTACATGTCAAAATAATGGACTGACGTTACATGTCAAAATAATGGACTGACGTTACATGTCAAAATAATGGACTAATGCTGAGTGTCAAAATAATGGACTGAGATTACATGTCAAAATAATGGACTGATGCTGAGTGTCAAAATAATGGACTGATGCTGAGTGTCAAAATAATGGACTGATGCTGAGTGTCAAAATAATGGACTGATGCTGAGTGTCAAAATAATGGACTGATGCTGAGTGTCAAAATAATGGACTAATGCTGAGTGTCAAAATAATGGACTGACGTTACATGTCAAAATAATGGACTGATGCTGAGTGTCAAAATAATGGACTGATGCTGAGTGTCAAAATAATGGACTGATGCTGAGTGTCAAAATAATGGACTGATGCTGAGTGTCAAAATAATGGACTGACGTTACATGTCAAAATAATGGACTGATGCTGAGTGTCAAAATAATGGACTGACGTTACATGTCAAAATAATGGACTGATGCTGAGTGTCAAAATAATGGACTGACGTTACATGTCAAAATAATGGACTAATGCTGAGTGTCAAAATAATGGACTAATGCTGAGTGTCAAAATAATGGACTGATGCTGAGTGTCAAAATAATGGACTGATGCTGAGTGCCAAAATAATGGACTGATGCTGAGTGTCAAAATAATGGACTGATGCTGAGTGTCAAAATAATGGACTGATGCTGAGTGTCAAAATAATGGACTGATGCTGAGTGTCAAAATAATGGACTGATGCTGAGTGTCAAAATAATGGACTGACGTTACATGTCAAAATAATGGACTGATGCTGAGTGTCAAAATAATGGACTGATGCTGAGTGTCAAAATAATGGACTGATGCTGAGTGTCAAAATAATGGACTGATGCTGAGTGTCAAAATAATGGACTGATGCTGAGTGTCAAAATAATGGACTGATGCTGAGTGTCAAAATAATGGACTGATGCTGAGTGTCAAAATAATGGACTGATGCTGAGTGTCAAAATAATGGACTAATGCTGAGTGTCAAAATAATGGACTGATGCTGAGTGTCAAAATAATGGACTAAGGGTAGGTGTCAAAATAATGTACTCATGTTACATTTCAAAATAATAGGCTAAGGGTAGGTGTCAAAATAATGGACTAATGTTACATGTCAAAATAATGGTCTAACGCTGCCTGTCAAAATAATGGGCCAAGACAACTTCCTTTCAGCACAAACATTAGCCTTCAGTCCTCGTCTCTCAAGCGTCCCCGCGACCTCAACGCCTCAGTCAGCCTTGCTTCTCTATGCAATGACGCGGCTCATAATGCTGATTTAAATATCTCATCCATTATAGCTGTCCCGGGCCGTGTTACCCTCGCCGCGGACAAATATTAATAGGAAAAAAAAGCATTCCTCAAATAAGATAATGTTTTACTCTTAGTGACATCAGGTTTAATATATTTTTGCAAGCCTCGCCGACTTTTACATATCGCGAACAACTGTCACACGCTTGTACCAGAATACTTACACGGCGACATTGCGTGGTGGGGGGGAAGGGGGAGTGCTGGGGGGACGGGGGTGTTGAAGGAGAAACTATTATATATCGTTTTTCTGTGGGGCGAGTAAAGGGAGACAATAGTTCAGTGTCAGTGTTCGTACATGAATAATACTTGTAGGCTGCTTTGTTTTGAACCCGTTTGATTTATCGGCTCAATGTGTGTGAACAAATAAACAGCGTGTGCTGACTGGGTGGGCGCGGGCTGTCGCAGGCTTATTTGTACCGTAAAACGCGACAGTTCAAGATTAGAAGAGAAGCTGAAAAAACGCTACGAAGATTGAATACTGATGCGCCAAAGAATTATCAAGTATGTTTTTAAGCGCGTCTTCATATACTCCGCTCTTGAAATAGTTCGTCATAGGAAGGATTACGGTAGGCGAAAGGTTGCTCCAGAGTTTATCAGTGCCAGAGATGAGGGAATGAAGATACTGATTAAATCTTTCAGTGGTATCAAGTATGTTTTGAAGCGCGTCTTCATATACTCCGCTCTTGAAATAGTTTGCCATGGAAAGGGTTACAGAAGGCGAAAGGTTGCTCCAGAGTTTATCAGTGCCAGAGATGAGGGAATGAAGATACTGATTAAATCTTTCAGTTGTATCAAGTATGTTTTGAAGCGCGTCTTCATATACTCCGCTCTTGAAATAGTTTGCCATGGAAAGGATTACAGTAGGCGAAAGGTTGCTCCAGAGTTTATCAGTGACAGAGATGAAGGAGTGAAGATACTGATTAAGCCTTTCAGTAGCAGGTTGGACAAATATTCAAACAGAGGGTCAGGGAACTAAACCTCATTCTGTCCTGTAGGAAAAGCTGTTTGCCGTCTTGACAAATATATGATCACTGCTGCATGAGTTTATAAGCGAAAGAGTGAAAAAGACTGATTAACTTCCCTTAGCAAGTTAGGCAAACACACAAACGCTACACTTATTGAAAAGAAGACTAAGGCTGATAGTGTGGGGCAGGAAAGTTGTTTACATTGTTACTTCACAGGCAAGCTTAGTAAACAAGTACGTAGACTCTTCTTATGGAGTGTATGAGTGAAAGCGATGAAGGAGCGAAGACATTGACAATCTCTTCCCTTAGTAAGTTAGGCAAACAGACAAACACTTATCGGGAGGGAGACTAAACAGATTTTGGCGTGTGGATATTGCTACTTCATAAAAAGGCTACGTAATGAACTCCAGTTAGTTAGTAACTCCATTAGTTACTCCACTTAATTACTCCATAGACAGGCAAACACAAGCAATGGATATCGAGAGGGAGTTTAAGATTGATTTTGTCGTGTTAAGAAAGTTGTTGGCATCGTTACTCTATAGACAGACTTAGTAAACAGATACATAAACACTACTTTCTGAGCGGTGGGTTAAAGTTGAGCCTCTCTGTCCTGAAGGGAATGTTGTTTACTCTCTTGCTGAAGGGGAGTGACTGTTAGCACCGGCAAGACACTCGGGCAGTCTTCACTATATTGCCTTGAATGGGACATATTTGTGAGCTATGAAGAATTGATCGTTTGCCAGAATATTTTTTGACAAATTTATGACTCTGTAAAACCGGCTCCCCAGTCTCACGTTACTACACTTTATATTGAACGAAATGTTGCAGAAAAACCACGAGGCTTCCCACGATGCGACCTCAACCATCATTACATTTCATTACATTTTCTCTCTCATTTTGCTTGCGACCTCCCTTCACTAGCCGCTGTGTTATGGGAAGGCGTGCTCAGTCCTTCACAGCACAGTTCAATGGCCTCAACCCCGCCTTCAGTGACTATTCTTTACCTGTATCAGCAATAACAGAGACACAGTAACATTAACACAATCTCTCGTTTTTAAGGCGGTCGTGAGGTGGTTCTTAGAGGGTGAACTAGACGGCGGGTGACTCTTCCTCGCTTTCACGTCGCTTCATGGCTTCTGTTATTCGCAGGACAAACAAGAGTCCGCTTTACGCTGTTCTGATAAAAGAAAAAAAAAAACAAGATGCCAGAAGAGAGGTCACTTTCGGGTGGAAGAGGTCAATTTCGGGTAGGGTGCTAACAGTCAGTTATATTACACACTCGCTGCTTTCGACACTCATAATGACGAGGCCTTCCGTTCACTATGTCATGAGTGAGTGTTAGGAGAGGTCACGGCTCCCTTACCTCACCTAGCTCACCTTTGCTCAATAATTTCTTACTTATTATGTCTTATCTTTTTTTTTTCTATTCTTTCTCTTCATTAATTTTTCTTCCTCCATTCTCACTTACATTTGTTTACTAATTATCCCTTCATCTTTTTTTTCTCTAATTCTTCTCTTCATTTACTTTTCATATCCATTTTCATTTATTTTTCCTTACTTATAATCATTTCAGTTTTTTCTCTATTCCTTCTCTTTATTTACATTTCTTTCCTCTAATCTCACTTACTTCTGTTTACTTATCATTTCCTCTCTTTCTCTACTCCTTCTTTTCATTTACTTTACTTATCCATTCATGTACTTTTCCTTACTAATAATTATTTCAGCCTTTTCTCTAGTCCTTCTCTTCCTTTTCTCTTCACTTATTATTTCGGCTTTGCTCTCTATTCCTTCTTTTCTTATATATTTTCCCGTCCTTTCTTTCACTCTCCTTACTCTCCTATTACTTTAAAATCACTCCCCATGTCAACTCTACAATGGCGGAGTGGCTAGCGCATCCGATTCACAAAGGTAATGGGTCAGGGTTCGTTCCCCTCTCAAGGTTGGATATTAGATGAAGTGTATTTCTTTCTTTTTATTATTATTATTATTTTTTAGCCTTTATCAACCTTACGACTTACACCACACGACTTGTATACCCCCGCTGGGACCTTGATCCTGTTCGTCACGTGACCCCTGCAACCCTGAGTTCGTTCGTTCGTTCGTTCCTTCTCTCTTTTGTTTTGTGTCTTTTGCTTTCTTTTTGCTTACTTCTTTGGTCTTTCTTTTTCATCTCTTTTCTTCTTTTGATCCTTGTCTCTTTATTCGTTTCTTCTCTTCTTTCTTTTCCTTTCTTTTCTCTCGTATTTTTTATTTTCGTATTTTTTCCTTTTATTCTCTCTCTCTCTCACACACACACACACACACACACACACACACACACACTCACTCTCTCTCTCTCTCTCTCTCTCTCTCTCTCTCTCTCTCTCTCTCTCTCTCTCTCTCTCTCTCTCTCTCTCTCTCTCACACACACACACACACACACACACACACACACACACACACACACACACACACACACACACACCATTCCCTTCCCTCCCTCCCACACTCCCACCATCTCTCCCTCCCCCTCTCTCTCTCTCTCTCTCTCTCTCTCTCACACACACACACACACACACACACACACACACACACACACAACCGTCCCGTACATCCCTCACACACTCCCTCTCTCTCTCTCTCTCTCTCTCTCTCTCTCTCTCTCTCTCTCTCTCTCTCTCTCTCTCTCTCTCTCTCTCACACACACACACACACACACACACACACACACACACACACACACATTCCCCTCTCTCTCTTTCTCTCTCTCTCTCTCACTCTCTCTCTCTCTCTCTCTCTCTCTCTCTCTCTCTCTCTCTCTCCTCTCTCTCTCTCTCTCTCTCTCTCTCTCTCTCTCTCTCTCTCTCTCACACCTCTCTAATCCCTTTCACCCCTTGATAATGGGTCTTCCCTTCCATTTAGCCCATTGCACCTCCTCCCTCCTCCTCCTTCTCCTCACTCTCTCTCTCTCTCTCTCTCTCTCTCTCTCTCTCTCTCTCTCTCTCTCTCTCTCTATTGTTTGTTTATAGCTCTTAAAAATGTTACTTATTTGTTTGGTCTCCTTGTTACAGTCACCCCGTGTTTATAAGTTCCTCCTCTCCCTTCCTCTCCTCTTCTGTTACTCTCTTTCTTTCCTCCTCTTACCCAGCTCTCATTCTCCTCCTCCTCCTCCTCCTCTCTTTCTTCTTTTTTTCTTTTTCTTCTCCTCTTTTTTCTTCTCTTTTTCTTATTTTTCTTCTTCCTCCTCCTTCTCCTCCTCCTTCAGTCTCCTCCTCTTTTTTCCCTTCCGTCTTCCTACGTCTTCTTCCAAATGTAGAGTCGTTGTCATTCTTTCAATTGGCTCTTTTATTTCCACTTTGTCAGCATTCTTTATTATCTTTCCTATGTCTCCTCCTTTTTTACCTTTTTCTTTGAGTTCTTCTTTTTCTCATTTACTGGTTTTTTTCTTTCTTCTTTTGCTTCTTTTCTTATTTTTTTCTTTGTCTTCTTTCTTTTTTTTTTCTTCTTTTTCTCCAGGTTATTCTTCTTCCCTTTGATAACTTCCACCTCCTCCTCCTCCTCATTACTATTACAATATTGTAACGTAAGATAATCAACGTATACTTATTAGCGTATATTCATCAGTGTCTATAAATTAACGTGCATTTATTTCTAACGGTGCTGGTATCCCCATGACATTCTCGGTTATAGAATTGAAACGTTTACCCGATTTACCATTTCCCATTATTTCTTCCTCCGTTGTGTAAGTTCTTGCCTCTAAATAATAAAAGGTCGTGACTCATTTGTTCCTTTTTTTGTTTCCGTCGTGTTTGTCTTTTTTCGTTTCCGTCGTAAAGGAATCCCCAATTTGTTAACTTTTTTGCTGGCTCATCTTTCCCATATTTTTCTCCCTCTCCAGCAAACCCCGCCTCGTGTAGCTTTCATTAGCCGTGCGTGTCCCTCAGTTCCTCTACCCTCGCCCCTTCACAGAGCCTCACCTCCCTAATGGTAGTTTTTTTCATATATTTTTACTATTTTCCTTGCTCCTCTTCACCTCTTCCTACGAACGTCAATCGTTATAAATACTCAAGCTCTTCTCCCATGTCTGTATTCAGTTCCATATCCTTTTTGCTATTCCCGTTTCTCCCTCACACCTTTCCCTACAAACATCAACAATTATGAGTACACAAGCTCTTTTTTTATGTCTGCCTACAGGTATCCATCCTCTGTTTTGATCATCGCTGTCTGTGTAAGAAAAAGCGTTTACGTACTCATTCATTTCATGCCTTGTGTGATCATAATTGCGAGCTTAATGCGTATAGTGGTTCTGTAAATGTTAAACTTCGGTAGTCCTTCTTAGTTTTGTATCCTCCAGTATGCTACGTGTAAATTGTGCCCTATGATATATTTCTTTCAGTACGTCGAAGCAACAGTTTAGTCTACAAACACCTAAGGCAAGATATAGTAAGAAAACTGCACTGACCTAAGAAAATAATGTATATAGCAAAATAGATCAACGCGAATTGGTACAAAAGGCATGAAAAAGCATCTATATTTCCCACTGATACTTGCAAAAAGCACTTTAAGACACACACAAAAAAAAATCAAGAAAACGTCAAACATCCCAAACAACACTAAAAAAAATTAATATACATGCAGATAAGCGTATAAAGCATCCCTGTATTCCTGTTTGTACTTCCCAGCTGCAGTTCGAGCCACAGGCAGCTGCAGAATACAGTAAAAAAGATCACATTAACTACAGACGTACAGCCAGTAAGACACACGGCGTAAGAAAACCACACAGCACCAGAAAATACAGCACGAAAGCGTAACCCGAAGCGTAGAAATACATGTTGTTGTGCGCGGGGGAATGGTACGTAAGAGATGAAATTACATTTACATCCATTTGGCCTTATGACCGGCGGCGGTACTCCGTTTTTGCCGCGGCGGGGCAGGGCCGGCCGGGGATGATGAGGGCCCGTGCTAACCAGTTCTCGCGCCCACTACGGACCGGCCCCTTGCTTCTTGCCGCCCGCTTCTCACCGCCCGCCGCTCGTCCCTGCCTCGAGGGGCGACAGCTGAACAAGGGAAAAAAGCCGACTGCATAAGGCAAGGCGTGTACTGTGCGGAGGAGGATGAGCAGGAAAACGGTGAGAGATGTTAAATATGTTAGGTAAGGTGTGATTTGCTGAAGTTAGACGTATGGATGAGAAGGAAAAATGGCTGGGCAAGGAGAGACGTGGTGTGAACAGTAGCTTGCGAGGGAAGATGAGAATTGACGAAAAATATAGAAAAACGTTAGGAAGCTTGGCAAGGTATGGTTCGTAAGAGGTGTGAAGGAGTACCAGAAAAGGGGGCAATATGTGGTTTAGAAACGGTAAAACTATCGAGGAAAGAAGTTAAAAGGTAAAATAATAGAAAACGCAAGAAAAATTGGCACGGTATTGTTTGTAGCCTGGAGAGGTATTATGAGGAGGCAAAATTTGATATTATAATTAAAAAAAAAACATATTAAGAGAGACATGACAAGGTAAATTAAGACAAATAGGCAAGGTATACTAGTTTGCAGACTGGAGGAGTATTGCGAAGAGGTAAAAATAATACAACAATGAAGAAGTCTGGAAAACTGAACAAATTAATGGAAAAGAGACCTAAAAATAGACATCAGACAGGCATGAACAGCAGGCCATGAAAACCCAACACTTGAAAGCCACGAAAAAAGTCAAGGAGCCTAAACAAATTAAAGAAAAAGAAAACCTAAAAATAAACATCAGGCAGGCAAGAACCCAACACTTCCAAGCTACAGAAGAATAAAAAAAAACTAAAACTAATGGAAATGAGAGACCTAAAACTAAGCATCACACACCCAAACCCAGCAAACCATGAACACTCAACACCATGAAAACCCAACACTTCCAAGCTACAGAAGAATATAAAAAAACTAAAATTAATGGAAATGAGAGACCTAAAACTAAGCATCACACACCCAAACTCACCAAACCATGAACACCTAACACCAGAGAGCTACAGACAGGCGTAAAATATCACACCTTTTTTTTCCAGCAGGGGAGGCAGGCAGCTCAAGGGTAAGACACAAAAAGAGGAACACAAGGCCCGCTAGACACAAGAGAACAGAAGGAGAGGCCAGAAGAGAGGTCAGAAGAGAGAGAAGCTTATTTATTACTGAAGTCAGCGCGTATCAAGGAAAGAACACAGAAGGCGGGTTGAGATAATAATTAAAATCAGCACATTGAGAGGCTTTTGTAAATTAAGATATGAGTTAAGAAGAGAAAACGAGGGAATATCTTTTAGTCTAACCAAGAGAAGAGAATTTTAAGGAATTGAGGAGATGAGAGGCGAGAAGAGAGAGGAGAGGAGAGGAGAGGAGAGAAGAGAAGAGAAGAGAGGAGAGGAGAGGAGAGGAGAGGAGAGGAGAGGAGGAGAGAAGAGAGGAGAGGAGATGAGAGAAGACAGAGGAGAGAATAGACAACAGGAGTGGAGAGAAGGGAAGAGAACATAAGGAGTCTGCAAAAGGCCTCCTCCTCCTCCTCCTCCTCCTCCTCGTCCTCGTCCTCGTCCTCCTCCTCCTCCTCCTCCTTTTGTTACTTTTGTTTGAATTTTTGTACCTAACCTCCTCCTCGTTTTTCTATTCTCCATACTTCACCTATCCTCCTCCTCCTCCTCCTCCTCGTCTTCTAAGTTGAGATGTTATGAGTTGTAAGTCCTCGGAGATAAATAGAAGGATGACGATGCAGAGGAATTATGACACTTCCTTTGTGTGTGTGTGTGTGTGTGTGTGTGTGTGTGTGTGTGTGTGTGTGTGTGTGTGTGTGTTTCATTTTCCTATATTCCCTTAACTCCTACAAGCTTTTCCTGCGTAAGCTTCATCCTCATAATCATTATAGTAACCATCTGAGTGTCTAAAATTTAACCCTCAATATAATTATCATCATAACTCATTCTAGGAAGAACGTCAGATCCCACGTCAGACCTTCACGGCTTATCTCACTCCCCGGCTGAAGGAAGTGGGAGAGGAGGAAGAGGAGACAGAAGAGGAAGAAGTGGAGGAGGAAGAGAGGGGGAGGCTGGAAAGGGGGAGGTGGGGGGGAGAGAGATAGAGACGAAGGAAAGAGGGAAAGGGGGAAGGGATGGAAGTGAGGAAGGAAAGGGGGGTGGGGAGGAAAGATTGAGGATGGAGGGAGGGAAGGAAGAGAAGGAGGAAAGATTGAGGAGAGGAGGAGGGGCTAGAATAGAGGGGAGAGGGAGGGAAGGAAGAGAGGAAGGAGGAATTATGTTTGGGAAATGACTGATGAGAGATACGAGAAAAAAATGAATACATAAATAAATAAATAAAAGTTAGCTCAGAGGGAGACCTCCTATAACCTTAAGCTTAACGATTTTCAGTGAGCGTTGAGAGTCCTTGAAAGGAACATAGATATGGATAGACAGACAAATAGATTGACAGACAGATAGAAAGAAAACTCATATATAAAGATTGACACACATACACCCCACCCACACCCACCCACACACACACACACACACACACACACACACACACACACACACACACCATCCCCCCAAACGCCATCCTACACAAGAGATATCAAATGGGTTGCAAAAAGTACCCTTCATAATAAGAGCAAGAAGAACATTAGGTGGATAAGGAAGAGGAAATCACAAACATCTAAACCTTCCCACACACACACACACACACACACACACACACACACACACACACACACACACACACACACACACACACACACACACACACACACACACACACACCATCCCCCAAACACCATCCAATACAAGAGATATCGAAAGGGTTGCAAAAAGTACCCTTCATAATAAGAGCAAGAAGAACATTAGGTGGAGAAGGAAGAGGAAATCACACAC
Source organism: Eriocheir sinensis (assembly GCF_024679095.1). Taxonomy (NCBI): domain Eukaryota; kingdom Metazoa; phylum Arthropoda; class Malacostraca; order Decapoda; family Varunidae; genus Eriocheir; species Eriocheir sinensis. Next base: position 1,141,095 of record NW_026111720.1, read on the forward strand.
ACCTCTATCTTCCCACACACACACACACACACACACACACACACACACACACACACACACACACACACACACACACACACACACACACACACACACACACACACACACACACACACACACACAGGCCAGCGATACAAACATGATGACAGGGTGATAGCTAAATGTCAGATGGTGTGAGAGAGAAAGAGAGAAAGGGACCAATAATCTCCAAAAAAGTAGGTACCCACGTAAGTAAGAGAGAAATTAAATACAGAGAGATTACAGGAACGTGACAAGTATTCACATTCATATACACCCACATAGAGACTTACACCACTCCCATTCACACACCAAAAGACATAGACATATACACCCACAGACAGACTCCACTCTCATCCACCCACAGACGGTATTTATACACCCACAAAGACAGACATATACCACTCCCATGCACCCACAGAAAGACATACACACCCACTTGGACAGACATATAATACTCCCACAGATCCACAGATATATAGGAATACACCCCCACTGACAGACATACACCACTTCAATATACCCATAGACATAGACATATACACCCACATGGATAGACATACACTCACTGACATAGAAGTAAACACATAAACCACTTCCATACACCCACAGAAAGACATTCACTCACATAGAGACGCACACCACTCCCCTACACCCACAAAGACATATTCACTCACATAGAGACATACACCATTTTCCTACACCCACATACACCCACAGAATGACAACCACACCCACTTTGACAGACACACCCCACTCCCATTCACACAAACATAGATATATTCACCCACATAGATAGACACACGAATAGACATAGAAATAAACACTAACATTGGCACATACACCACTCCCCTACACCCACAGAAAAACATATACACCCACACTGACAGACATACACCACTCCCATACACCCACAAACATAGACATACGTATAAAATCAATTTGACAAACATACATCACTCCCCAACACCCACAGAAAGACATATACACCCACTTGGACAGACATATAATACTCCCATAGATACACAGAAATATAGGTATACACCCACACTGACAGACATACACCACTCCCATACACCCACAGACATAGACATAAACCCTCATAGAAAGACATACACCCACAGACATAGACATGAACCCACAGAGATAGACATACACCCACAGACATAGACATAAGCCCACATAGATAGACATACGCCCACAGACATAGACATAAACACACATAAAAAGACATACTCACAAACATAGAAATAAACGGACACCCCACAGAGATAGACATACACCCACAGACATAGACATAAGCCCACATTGATAGACATACGCCCACAGACATAAACCCAAATTGATAGACATACACCCACAGACAGGGACATAAACCCACATAGATAGACATACGCCCACAGACAGGGACATTTACCCACACAGATAGACATACACCCACAGACAGGGACATAAACCCACATTGATAGACATACGCCCACAGACAGGGACATTAACCCACACAGATAGACATACACCCACAGACAGGGACATAAACCCACATTGATAGACATACACCCACAGACAGGGACATTAACCCACATTGATAGACATACACCCACAGACAGGGACATAAACCCACATTGATAGACATACACCCACAGACAGGGACATTAACCCACACAGATAGACATACACC